>NW_028319410.1:2225000-2376902 GCF_062004578.1 Staurois parvus
GGGGCCCCCTACTGACCCCGGGCCCTTGTACAGTGCCCAAGTTTCCAAATGGTCAGTCTGCCCCTGGTAGCAACCACACAGACACTTGACAGAAGCAAAAAGCTTAACTTTTAACATTTTTTTTTCAATGTCATATCTTTTTTTGTTTTGTTTTTTTTGCAAATAACAAAGCAACTCTGGATGCAAAACTTACCTCCTCTCCGGTGATGTGCCTATGCAAAAGGTACCAGGGGCATCTCATGGGGCCCCCTACTGACCCCGGGCCCTCGGCAGTGCCCGAGTTTCCAAATGGTCAGTCCGCCCCTGCTGTCAAATATGGGTACCACTCCATGTTCTGAATAGAATTACTAGAAGGCAACAAATCATGGCTGAAATTATAAGCTTTTTCCCCAAATCCTCAAGAAAGCGGGGTGTCGGCATCCATATACTAATCCAGAAAGTAAGCTTTGTATGTATGAAGAGGATCGCCGCTCTCCCATCCAGCCCCTGGGGGAGCGGCATCAGCCTACTTGTCTCCACCAAACCAATGGGTTCCCCCATTACTGCAAGTGAAAATGCTCGTTTTTGCTCAGGGTACTGGTGAAAAGCACATTTGATTACCTTATCCCTTTTTCCCACAAGCCTCTTCTCCTTTGCAAAGGTTTCCAGAAGCCTTTACTATTTGCTGCTCATAGCTGTGACATCATCTTCTACAAAGCATGGCCATCAATATTGCATTGAAAGTGAGGACGCCGGGGGCATGTGCACAATCCAGAGTGTCAGGGTGAAGAAGTGAGGGCCGGTTGCTGAGGGAGCAAGGGGTAAAGTAAGTAAAAGTGCTTTTTCCTGGAGTCCTAGGCAAAAGTAAGCATTTGACCCTTGCAATGTGAGGGGAGTCCCACTGCAAGGGTAGTTTCTCCCTCCTTTCAAAGTTCAGCTTTAAAGGATTGGGAAAATGCACTATGCTTTCAGGAGCCATCAACTTATGATCCTTCTGAGTTCCTTCACAAGTGCTGCTAACCTTCTTTTGACCTGCTGCAAATCTGTATCAAGCTGCTTTTGCATTCCCGCTGACTTGTAAGGGGAGAAAGTCAATTCTAATTCAAATAAATGCCCATAGACACAGGTCCTGTATTGGGTACATGTGATCCTTCTATATCTTCAGAAATTCCAAACATTTAGCTCATTCATTCATTTAGAAATATCATAGTTCACATTGATGTTTGTCCATACTACATTGATGTTCCAATAAATAGGTGTGGTCTAATGTACCTGCAATGTGTTTTCTAACCAGATCTATCAATGAGTAGGTACTTGCCACCCAAGAGTACCTAAAGCAAAAATAAGCATTTGGCCCTTGCAATGGGAGGGATGTCCCACTGCAAGGGTAGTTCCTTCCTGCTTCCAGAATTCAACTTTAAGGGCTTTGGAAAATGCACTAGGCTTTCAGGAACCATCAACTTACAATCCTTCAGGATAGGTATTATGTAATGTACCTACAGTGTGTTTATTATTATTATTATTATACAGGATTTATGGCGCCAACAGTTTGCTCAGCGCTTTACAATATATCGGGAGACAATACAGCAACAATACAGTTCAATACAAGAGGGATAGGAGGGCCCTAATCCTGGGAGCTAACAATCTAGGAGGGAGGGGCTAGTGGTACAAAAGGTAGTAACTGTGGGGGATGGACTGGTAGGAAGAGTAGAAGATTCCAGTATTAGCTGAGGGCAGGATAGGCTTCCCTGAAGAGATAGGTTTTCAGACATCACCTAAAAGTGAGCAGAGTAGGCGACAGTCTGATAAATTGGGGTAGGGAATTCTAGAGGATGGGGGAAGCTCTGGAGAAGTCCTGGAGAAGAGCATGGGAGGAGTAGACAAGGGAGCTAGAGAGCAGGAGGTCATGGGAGGAGCGGAGAGTACGGTTTGGGTGATATTTGGAGACAAGATCGGTGATGTAATTTGGGGCGGAGTTATAATGGCCTTATATGTTATTGATAATGTTTTGAATTTTATCCGTTGGGCAATGGGAAGCCAATGGAGGGATTGGCAGAGAGGGGTGGAGGGCACTAAGTGGAGGTCAGTGGAGGGATTGGCAGAGAGGGATGGAGGACACTGAGTGGAGACCAGTGGAGGGATTGGCAGAGAGGGATGGAGGACACTAAGTGGAGGCCAGTGGAGGGATTGGCAGAGAGGGGTGGAGGACACTGAATGGAGGTCAGTGGAGGGATTGGCAGAGAGGGGTGGCAGATACAGAACGGTTAGTAAGGTGGATGAGTCTGGCAGCAGCATTCATGATAGACTGAAGAGGGGATAGCGTGCGATTCGGTAGGCCAATAAGGAGCGAGTTAGTCAAGGTGAGATATAACAAGGGAGTGAATACGTTGCTTAGTGGTTTCCGAGGTTAAGAACGGCCGTATCTTGGAGATGTTGTGGAGGTGAAGTCTACAAGATTTGGACAGCGATTGGATCTGGGGCTGAAAGGACAGATGGGAGTCTAGGAGTACACCTAGTACCCTGGCATGAGGGAGGGACTGATGATTGTGTTATTGATCTTGATGGAGAAGTCAGGGGAGGGGGCACAGGCTGGAGGGAATACTAAGAGCTCAGTTTTGGAAAGATTGAGTTTGAGGAAGTGGAGTGACGTCCATGCCGATATGTCACTTAGTAGGTTAGTAATGCGAGAGGAGACTGAAGGGGTGAGGTGAGGGGTAGAAAGATAGATTTGTGTGTCATCAGCATAGAGATGGCACTTAAAGCCATGGGAGTTTATCAAGTGACCAAGGGAGGAGGTGTAGATGGAGAAGAGAAGGGGTCCAAGGACAGAACCTTGAGGGACCCCAAGAGAGAGGAGTAGACAGAGTTATAGGTAACGCTGAAGGAGCGCTGTGATAAGTAGGAGCAGAACCAGAAGAGAGCGGAGTCTCGGAGACCAAGAGAGTGGAGTTTTTTGAGGAGGAGGGGATGGTCAACCATATCAAAAGCCGCCAATCTTTTCATCAGTAGGTACTTTCCATCCAAGAGTACCCAGAGAATTTCTAGCTGTCCATCATAGAAAAACGCAGATTGACCCTTTGGGGGTGATTCACTAAAACTGAAGAGTGAAAAATCTGGTGCAGCTCTGCATGGAAACCAATCAGAGTCCAGATTTCTAGTCAAAGCTTAACTGAACAAGCTGAAGTTAGAAGTTGATTGGCTACCATGCACAGCTGCACCAGATTTTGTACTCTCCAGTTTAAGTAAATCAACCCCATTAAGTAAGAGTGGGACGTGTTTTCCATTTAAGGTTTTGGTAAAATTTTAGAAGTATCTAGCAGAAGATAACAGCTTCACAAAAGTGTATTCAATGGCAGCTGTGTGCTACCCATTGCTCCCTCTCCAGATTTCAAAGAAATCTATCATATAAAATCTGGACTTCTAGCATGACCAAGGGAAGCAGAGATGAATTGTTGATGGGTTACTTATTATTCTGTTATAAGGAAAAAGATTTCACTATTCTAGAAAGACACACAGCAAGACAGCTTAAAATACAGAAAATGTATTAATGGTGTAAAGGTAGCCTAGGGCAGAATGGGGTGCCTCAAGACTGTTCATAATTTTAAAGGGTGTCTCGGGACTCTCCATAATTTTAGAGGGTGCCTTAACTGAACAAAGGTTGAGGAACACATCAACCTTTGTTCAGTTAAGTCACCCTCTAAAATTATGGACAGTCCAGAGGCACCCTTTAAAATTATGAACAGTCTTGAGGCACCCCATTCTAAAATGTAAAAACACTATTCTAATAGTTCTATATATAACATGACAACATCCACACATGGACACCCAATGCTACGGATTTATTCTTCCAAATCAAATACACTTTTTCACACTGCTCCTGACTAGGATTACAGTGTCTCTCTCAGTTTTACTCCGTCACTGAGCTAATGTGACCCCAGCAGTAATGGAGAGGGGCAGGAAAGGGTCAAACAAGGATGTTGTGCAGGCAACTGATCAGCTGATTATATCATTGGTTGTCAGGACTCCGGTAGCTAGAAGGTCGTAATGGCGCACAATGAAACCCTCAGGCTTTGTGTAACTAAAAGGCAGGCTTCTTCCACCCGCTAGCTTGTATACAAGTTATGTGCAACTTTTAGACATTTTGCCAAGACACCCCTGAAGAAACCTTAAGGCACCCCAAGGTGCCTGGGCACCCTGGTTGAGAAAGGCTGGCCTAGGGTATTAGCCAATTAGCCATCCTTAGAAAAATAAATAGAATAGAAAACTTTGTCCAATCAGTAAGATTAGGCAGTACTGGGACCACATGTATATGTATACCTCCTCTCTCCTCCAATGCAACCAGATTCTTAGTTGGGGCAACAAAACGTCATGATACATTCTAAATGTCCGACTGTCCACCGATGGCTATGGTTAGCTATATTCAGATTGGAATTTCCTGGATCTGATTTTATGAAGTCAAAATATATTCAGCTGTTAAGATAATGTGCCTCCACTACATCATTTTTCAGACAGTTTGATGGAAATATATCATATCTGACATTTACGCCTTTTATTTTATTGCAAGTAATTGATCTGAAATATGTTTAATGTGGGTAGTGTAAAATCTCAGCCTTAGTCGCAGTCTTGTTTTGGTCTTGTTCCTTTTCGGTGATGTTGGCTTGTGTTATACAATATGTATCTGCAGCTCATAGTATTTTTTAAAAACCCAGATATCATTAAAAGCGGTATTTTAGTTATATGTGTAGGCTGGTAGACTAAAGGATCTTCTTCATTCTTTTATCTCTATGAGAGTTCAGTGGAACGATTTCCCTGACATACTTCAGTGATTTCCAGTCGTTAGGAGTTTGAGTGTTACCACCTACCATATGTACCTCAGAAAGTCAAGCCCGGAGTAAAAAAAAAAGGGAAAGAAGCCTAGATGCAAGGCCAACATGACTGGGTTAAATTGGGTTTGAGCAGGAGGAGTCATTGGGGGATTAAATGTAAATAGGTTTTAAGTGGCACTCACTGGAATCACAGCACAGTGGCTAAATGGCTAGCACTTCCGCCTGGCAGTACTCGGGTCGTTGGTTCAAATCCCAACCACGACACCACCTGCCTGGAGTTTGCATGTTCTCCCTGTGCCTGCATGGGTTTCCTCCAGGTAGTCTGGTTTCTTCCCACGCTCCAAAGACATGCTGGTAGGTTAGTTGGCTCCTGTCTAAATTGGCCCTAGTATGTGTATGTATGAATGTAAGTTAGGGACCTTAGATTGTACGCCCCTTGAGGTTTATGGACCTTAGATTGTACGCCCCTTGAGGGTTAGGGACTGATGTGAATGTACAATATATATGTAAAGTGCTGTGCAAATTAACGGCGCTATATAAGTACCTGAAATAAATAAAATTGGTAGAAAAGGCTGGAGCAGGTGGGGCTTTAGAATCTGGGAAGGTGAGAGGGTTGCGGAGTTGTTCAGTCAGAAGAGAGCCTTGATGGGACAAATTCCCAAGGTTGTTTGGTTTTGTTGGGTAGGCATGGAATCAGTGTCATTCTGTCATAGAGACTGGCAGGGCACGAGGTTCTTGGATGTGTTATAATTAGGGGCAAAAAGGTACATTTGTAGGGACCCACCTTGGGTATGGCTCCCATTATTCTGGCTGGTGGTACTAATTTGTCTCCGAGTCTGTGTTTTTGTGGCTAAAGGCCTAAAATGGTGGTGTACTCCGGTACTTGAAGTACATGCCCACAAGGACCTTGCAGCTCCTTGAATACTGCCTGTATGTTCATATGTTGATATGTTTATATGTAATTTATATTTGGTTAATAAAGGCTGCTATGGCCGTTTAAACTTCAGTCGGTGTCATGTCTGGTCATTCACTATAGTGGTCGGGGGAGTTGGGGTCAGGCAGCTTGGTCAAAGCATCTTTTACACCCCAGTCATGTTCCATGCTTCTATACTATTCTCTGCAATGGCCTTTCTAAAGCTTTTAACCATGGAGGAACACTTGAAATAATAGTCAGGTTGCAGGGAACCCTATTAAATTGATTACATGTACAGCTCAAAATAAAAAAACTAAAGATTAACAAAAAAAGAATGTTGCGTACTTAGTGTATTTAGCAACTACAATGGATAATTTTTTTCTATCTACTGATTTGAATACCAAAATTAATTTTGGTATTAATATTGAGATGAGAAATATTTTGGAGATGTTGGTCTGTGTAGTGTTCCCTTACATTGTTGGTGAACGTAGTGCTCCCTTACATTTGTGGCCAGGGGAAAAGTGCTCCCTTAAAATAGGTGTCAGTTGAAAAAGAGCTCAATTACATTGGTGGTCAAAGTAATCCTTCCTTAGATTAGTGGTCAGTTGTAGCAAGGGGGCCCTTGCATTGGTGGTTACTGCAGTGCTTCCTAAATTTGTAGTAATTGGAGACGTCCTCCTATATTTGTGGTCAGTGGAAAAGTGCTCCTTTGGATTGTTTGTCACTTGGAAAGGAGCCCAGTTTCATTGGTGGTCAGTGTAGTCCTTCCTTAGATTAGTGGTCAGTTGTAGCAGGAGGCTCCTTACACTGGTGATCACTGCAGCGCTTCCTAAATTTGTGTTAATTAGAGAAGTGTATTTACATTGTGGTCAGCGTAGGGTCTCTTAGATTGGTGGCCAGTTGGAAAAAGGCCTCTTACACCGCTGATCAGTTCAGTTCTTTCTTTAATTGGTGGTGAGTGGACATATTGCCCTTTTACATTGGTGGTCAGTGTAGTGATCCCTTTCACTGGCAGTCAGTTTAAAAAGGTCCCCCTTATACTGGTGGAAAGTAGAGGAAGGATCCTTTGCATTGTTGGTTAGTTGAATAGGGGTCTGTAGGACCCACATAAAGCATTGCGCTTGTCTCAATGACAGGTTTGACATCAGTGTGTGACACTTCTGAAATCATGAAGAGTTCATTGACATGTGATGTTGAACGCCTTCTGACCTACACTTGAGCTGGCTTAAGCGAGTCTCGCATTCCCAAAGACTTATATGGGAATAGAAAACTGATATGAAGTGAACAAAACTCCTTTAAAACAGGCCCTTGTATTGGTGATCAGTGGAATAAAGCCCTGTTATATTGATGGTCAGCAGTAAGAATTCCCCCTTTACAAAGTTCTCAAAAGTTCGTAGTGTCCGTAGCTTCCTCACTGCGAGAAGAAAGAAGAGGTTCCACTAATCCCATGCCATTGGCTCTGCTGAGTGATGTTTTTGCCGGGACTATGCAGGCTCTCTGCTCACCCTAGCAACCTATAGAGCAGGGTTCTCTGAATTTTCTAAAAAAAAGGACCAGTTTACTGTCCTTCAGACTTTAGGATGGCTGGACTAAGGCAAGTGGACGTATAAAATGCCTCAGGCCTGGGAGGTGGTGGGAGTAGAAAAAGTGCCTGTGGTCAGTAAAAAGAGGAATATGGCCCCATCATTGGTGAAAGTGGGAACAATAGTATCCTATCATTGGCGTCAGGGGGAAAAATAGTATCCCATCATGGTGTCAGTGGTAGGAATAGAGCCCCATTATGGGTGTCAGTGAGAGGAGTAGTGCCCTATTGTTGATGTCAGTGGAAGGAATAGTGCCCCATCCTTGATGTCAGAGGAAAAAATGGTGCCTCATTGTTGGTATCGGTGAAGGGAATAGTTCCCCATCATTGGTGTCAGTGGAAGGAATAGTGCCTCATCCTTGATGTCAGACTAAGAAATAGTGCCTCATTGTTGGTATCAGTGAACGGAACAGTGCCCATCCTTGATGTCAAAGGAAGGCATAGTGCCCCATCGTTGGTGTCAGTGAAGGGAATAGTGTCCCATTGTTGGTGTTGGTGGGAGGAAAAGTGTTCCACTGTTTATATTAATAGAAGAAAGTGTGCCCCATCATTGGCACCAGTGGATGAAATAGGGTGCCCACCCCACTGTTGGTGTCAGAAGAAAGAATGGTGTTTCATCTTTGGTGTTACTAGGAGGAATACTGCCTTGTATTAATGAGATTAATAGTGCCCTAAGGGCCAGACAAAGGCAAGCAAAGGGCAGCATCTGGCCCACGGGCCACAGTTTGGATAGATAGATAGATAGATAGATAGATAGATAGATAGATAGATAGATAGATAGATAGTGTGGGAACTCGCTTCAAGTGGTAGAGCTCTTCTCGTAAAAGCACACAGCAACTCGCTTCTTTAAGGGCCTTTTTGCCCAATTTTATTTAAAAGAAAGTTCACATAACACAAATGCTTCCCACACAGGGGTATCCACGATCAAACAAATTCAGCCTTCTGGCTCTTTCAGCTACACAGCTCACTGTCTGTCTCCTGCAGACTCTTCCCAAATTATGACCACTAGCACACAGCTAGTCTGGCTTCCACCTGCCTCCAAGGCAGAGACCTCCCGTCTGCCAGGCTGGAGCCCTCCTGACTCCTGTCTGCCGGGGTGGAGCCCTCCTGACTCCGTTTGCTGGGGTGGAGCTCAGAATCATGGCCTGGCCTCCACAAAAAGGCCTGCACACACCTGTGCAATCAGCACGCTGGCTGCTCCCAAAATATGGGCCCAGGATTGGAGATTTCATCCCTCCCAAATCTCTAAGAAATCTCCAGGCTACAGGTCCCAAAACAGGCTTTACCAACCAAAGAGGAAACTGATAAACCAGTTTCCTCTGCATTAGGAGATCTGCCTGGAGCCCCTCAACCTCTATGGTTGAGAATCCTGGGTCTCCATCGTGCTTTCCACCGTGGCAGGATACCGCACTGCCACAATAGATAGATAGATAGATAGATAGATAGATGATAGATAGATTAATAGATAGATAGATAGATAGATAGATAGATAGATGATAGATAGATTAATAGATAGATAGATAGATAGATAGATAGATAGATAGATAGATGATAGATAGATAGATAGATAGATAGATAGAAATATTCCATAAAAACCAAAACAAAGAATAACCAGTATAGAGTTGTGAAATGTTTCTAAAATACAGTAAATTATCAGCTTCTTACTGTCTATTTCAGAGCAGCATCAATAAACATTCAAGCTAAACAGCGACTCGCTACAGTAAATCCATTTTCTATACAGCTTAACGTGTACAGTAAAACACAAAACCCAGCTAATTAAACCAACCGTTTGTTAATCATCCCAAGAAGAAGAAAAAGTCAATATACGTAGAGGGTGTAGTTAGAGGAAAACATGAGTAAAGATCAAAAGAACCAGCAAAACCGCATAATATCTGATTATGTGCATTTGCCCTTTTTTACATTATCTTTAACGGTACCTGAACTGATTGTTGTGTGTCAGTTTCTCTGAAGTGAAATGCAGGTTTTTAATCAAGGAATTTTGTGGATATGTCAAAAAGAATGATTGGGGGGGGGGGTTCTTGGTATGTAACATTGGGAGTCTTGGTGCTTGCTGTGTACAGGATCAGATAACCATTATCGATAAACTTTGTTTCCAGCTAAAGCTATAGAGGGACACTAAGCTGCCAGGCTTTAGGGTAAGCTTTTCCCAAGAGACTCATGGGGAAATCCATTATATAATAGTATGTGGCCAAAGGTTTGTGATTACCTGATCATCACATCTGTATAGGCTTGTTTGAGATCATATTCCGAAACCATGGGCGTTATTATGGAGTTAACCCACTTTTTTTGTCAATAACAGCCCCTACTTTTCTGGGAAGGCCTTCCACAAGATTTTGGAGTGTGTCTGTGGGAAGTTGTGTCCATCCAAACAATAGAACATGTGTGAGGTTAGGTACTGATACTGGTGGAGAAGACCTGGCTCACAGTCTGAGTTCCAATTCATCGCAAAGGTGCTCAGTAGAGTTGAGGTCAGGGCTCTGGCAGTAACAGCCTCCACCCTTCTGGGAGGGCCTTGCACAAGATTTTGGGGTGTGTCTGTGGAAATTTGTGCCAACTGAGCCTAAAGAACATGTGCAAGGTCAGGTACTGATGTTGGATGAGAAGATTTGGTTCACAGTTCATCCTAAAGGTGTTCAGTGGAGTTGAGCTCAGGGCTCTGTGAAGACCACTTGAATTCCTCCACACCAAACTCATCAAACCATGTCTTTATGGAGCTGGCTTTGTGCACAAGGGCACAGACATGCTGGAACAAAAAACACCTTCATTGAACTGTTCCCGAACTGAGCCCGATTGTTTAAAACGTCTTTGTATTTTGTAGCTTTAACAGTACCCTTCACCAGGGGTGTATTTACCACAGGGCATTTGCCTAGGGCAGCATTTATAAGGGGGGGCAGCACTGCCCCTTGGAAGAAGGGATGGAAGAAGGGACACACGCGGCATGGGAACCTGGTGGGTTCCGAGAGATGCTGAGGGTTTCCGGAGCTGTGAAGGTGAATGTCTTTCTCTCTCTCGCCATGGGAGATGGTGGTTGATGTATGGGGCGCAGTGGTAGTGGAAGACTTGGATAGAGAGCAGGGGTGTTCTTGGTCACTGTCAGGCTCTTTCTGCGGGGAGGGGGCGCCAAATTTTGTGTTTCTTAGGGCAGCACAAAACCTAAATACGCCACTGCCCTTCACTGGAAACATCTGGGCCCCATAGTTTGGATAAGTGTCTGAATACTTTTAGCCACATGATAAATATATGCACATTATATATGATCAATCTACAAAAATCCTATATGTAAGATTTTAGACGTTCCAAATAAAAGCAGCCCAACATTAGTATTTTAGGCATGCAGGATGGTCGGGTAAGCAGAGCTGTGACACATAAAGATAGAAGAAGCTAGAAAAATGGTTCTATCATTTTGACAATAAAACAGCTATGCCGGATGGAGGAGACTAACAAACTAAAGACCTGTTGTTTAAATAAAATATTGCATCTGGCAGCATTATAACCAGTCAGAAAGATGCTTTTCCTTTTCAAGTGGTGTCTTTAAGAAGAGAGAAAAAAAAATAAAAAGTGTTTTTAACCAAATTAAAGAACTAATCTGAAGGTAGGAAGAGAGGGGCTTCCGGTTTTTCTAAAAAGCGGTTATTCTCTGCGTGATCCAAGCCCCTCTACCCTCTAGTAACGTGTTTGGTTCACATGTGAGATTAGGCACTTTGCTGGCTCCATAGTGGTTCTCTTTCAGAGCGAGCTGGAGCCTGAGGCTAGCAGAGGGAGGCTTTATATCGTGGCAGTAAAGCTCTTCTTCTTTCTAAAATATGTAATTGGCATTGGGTCATCTGTATAATGTATGACACAGCGAGACAATGTTACTGCTCAGGAGACCACCTTTCATCATTTTAAAAACACAGCAATTGACAGCAGAGGTTTCAGCTTAAAAATGAAGAACAAAATAACCTAAACCTCCTGACACCTTTATATAACAGAAAATGCTGAACTCGGAATATTCGGTGTAGGTGCTAAATGCTGAACATACAGATGTTGGCCAATCTGGTGTCCAGTAAGTAAACAACAAATGGTATTACTAATGTAATGAAAATACCAATGTTTAATTAATAAATAAACTATAAATCTGTAGTGTCCAACTAATGGACTAGGGTCCATGTGCAACTCTTAGACTGTTTGGGGGAGATTTACTAAAGCTGGAGCACTCAGAATCTGGTGCAGCTGTGCATGGTAGCCAATCAGCTTCTATCTTCAACTTGTTCAATGAAGCTTTGACAATAAAACCTGGAAGCTGATTGGTTTCTTTGCAGAGCTGCACCTGATTTTGCACTTTCCACTTTTAGTAAATAACCCCCTTTCAGTCTACCTTTGTGGCTTGAAGCCCTGGCAATGGCTATTTAGAGTTGAACAGTCGGATACAGTATTTTAAAACACAGTTTAATCAAGTTGTATGATCAAAGGTTGTGAACACTTGGCCATGTTGGGCATCCCTTTTCAAAACCATGGGTATTAATCAGGAGTTGGCCCCTTTTTGGCTATAACAGCCTCCACTCTTCTGGGAAGGCTTTCCACAAGATCTTGGAGTGTGTTTGGGGAAATTTGCACCCATTCATCCAAAGAGGTCAGGTGCTGATGTTGGATGAGAAGACCTGGCTTGCAATTGGAATTCCCATTCACCCCACAAGTGTTGTATAGGGTGAAGGCCAGGTCTCTACAGACGACTCGAGTTTCTCTACCCAAAAGATCAAAGCATGTCTTTATGAAGCTGCTGTGCAGGAGATGCTCAATATTTAAGATACCAATGTGGTATGGTAAATAAAAGTGAGCGCTCTAAGGTAAGCAGCTGGACACTCAAGGAAGCCAAGTAAAAACCCTCGTCACAAACATATAATGGGAAAGTGCAGTGATATATAATGAAAATTGGTATATAATGTCCCCAATAACATTAGCATATATCAGTGACAGTCTATATGGTGAAGACAATACGGTGTAATAATCCAATCCAGTGGCGGTGCTCCCAGTGATAAGGTAAGAACTACGCACTCACCAGAAGAGTAATTCAAATACGCAATGTGTAAATCAACACGGATCTCCTTCACAGATATAGGTCCTTACTGGAACACAGGATTATTCTCCCTCAGGGTGGTATGGTTATGAGCCCTCAGAGATGTAGGATGATCCAGCTGGCCAGAGGTCCCTTTAAGGGATAGGTGGGTACAGGTGCCTGTTTACAGGAGCTTCCTTCTCTGGATACGGTGGACAGATGACTGGATCACAGCAGGGCTCTATAAATAACATAGCTCCTCAAAGGAGGCCAAGAAGAGTGCCCATAGTGCAGTAAATTATGTCAAAATTTATTGAATATAAAGACGAATCAGATAAAACATCAATAAGTATATGCAGCATCAGGTATAGATAAGGACTGACCATCCAGGAACTAAGATGGCCGCCGGGCCTCCACGTGGCTCCGGCAGCGCCTAGGCTCCTCTTAACGCGTTTCATGCGCACGCACTTCTTCAGAGGTGGAGACTAATATTTAAGATACAGATGTTGGCCAGTCTAGAGTCCAGTAAGTAAACAGCAATTTGCATTATTAATGTTACAAAAATATTACAGTAAATTAGTAAACTAGTGGATCAGGGTCCACGTGCAACTCTTAAACCATCTCAGCCTACCTTGGAGAACAGTCTGTTTAAAGTTTAGTGTCAGATACTTTATTTTAAAACACAGTTTAACTTAGTTGTTGACTATTTGATCAAAGGTTGTAGACACCTGGCCATCACAACTGTAAAGCTTGTTGGACATTCCATTTCAAAACCGTGGGCATAAATCAGGAGTTGGCCTCTACTTATCTGGGAAGGCTATCCGTAAGATCTTGGACTGTGTCTGTGGGAATTTGCGCCCATTCAGCCAAAGAGGTCAGGTGCTGATGTTGGATGAGAAGACCTGGCTTGCAATTGGAATTCCTGTTCACCCCAAAAGTGTTGTATAGGGTTAAAGCCAGGTCTCTACAGACGACTCGAGTTTCTCTACCCAAAAGGTCAAAGCATGTCTTTATGAAGCTGCTGTGCAGGAGGTGCTAAATACTTAAGATACAGATGTTGGCCAATCTAGAGTCCAGTAAGTAAACAGCAATTTGCATTATTAATGTTACAAAAATATTACAGTAAATTAGTAAACTAGTGGATCAGGGTCCATGTGCAACTCTTAATCCATCTCAGCCTACCTTGGAGGGCAGGCTGTTTAAAGTTTTTAGTGTCAGATACTTTATTTTAAAACACAGTTTAACTTAGTTGTTGACTATTTGATCAAAGGTTGTAGACACCTGGCCATCACAACTGTAAAGCTTGTTGGACATTCCATTTCAAAACCGTGGGCATAAATCAGGAGTTGGCCTCTACTTATCTGGGAAGGCTTTCCGTAAGATCTTGGACTGTGTCTGTGGGAATGTGCGCCCATTCAGCCAAAGAGGTCAGGCACTGATGTTGGAAGAGAAGACCTGGCTTTTTGTCAGAATTCCAATTCATCCCAAAGGTGTTGTATACGATTAAGGTCAGGTCTCTGCGGGCGACTCAAGTTTTTCTACCAAAAAGGTCAAACCATGTCTTTATGAAGCTGCTGTGCAGGGGATTACAGGGCTCAGTGCAAAGACAGACTGGATACTGTTTAAAAATGCATTTATTTTATTCTTGCCTATGCATACATTACTTGATGTTTTATCTACCTGCACTTAAACTTTATAAAAAAACTGAAATACAAGGGTTACTATTGATTACCTCCTTTAGAAAGTATACTGAGGCCAGAGACAGCTAATGAGGTCAGCAACGGCAATCTGTGCAGTTCTTGTATTGACAGGTAAACGTATTCTAAGCTCACAATTCATGTTATGATTTGACTGTATAATCTTTGGACAACCTTCTCTATATTTACCAAAAATGTGTATTATGAGAACCTTCCTAAAGTGTCCATAAAATTTGTATCCAATGAGTCAGGTCTCTTCTATCCAATCAGGCAGGCCCTGACAAGGCATGGTTGTCGGTAGTTCTAAAGGAAATTGTACAATCAGGCTGTGAACAGGGGCGGACTGACAACTCTTGGGGCCCCCGGACAATAGGGGATCATGGGGCCCCTGAGTACTTGCCCAAATTCATTTTTTGTGAGTGTAAATCTTTATTAAATTGTTGGATACTTTTATAAAAAAACTGGCTGCACCATGACTTTTTCTTTCATTCCCAAACATGACCTCGGTGGAGAGATATAAAAAGAGAGAGTGATATAATTCTCCTGGAACCATTATACTGAGTGGTGGATACCTACCTTATGGATGATTCTGTAGCTATTGATCATCACACCTGAGAAGTTGATTTATTGCATCTGCTCCCAGAGCAAAAAGTGTTTTTGCTGATCTAGAGATTGATCAGCATGGAGCTCTGGTGAGTTACCCAACTTTACTTTGGTGGTGGATTTTGGCACAATTTCTTTGAGAGCACCTGAATTTGAAAAGGATTTGTTTGGACATTTGAAGAAATTCAGAATTGGACAATTTTTATATTCACAAATGTAATTATTTAAATTACTTATGCACTAAAAAATAGTTTTGCACATAATTTTGATATTTTTTTTATATTAATTGAGAATAGATATATATATCTTTTGCACTAATGTTTCTACACTAAATTAGGAATAGTTTGTGGTTTTAGCGCATTCCTTTATTTAAGTTATAGCACTAAGAAATTTATTTGGTTTCTTTGAGGTGGAATTGCTGCTTTAAAGTATTAAGGGTGTGGCGCTTTTATTACACTTGCCAAATTCAAAAAAACCTATGAAAAAGGTACCAGGGGCATCTCATGGGGCCCCCTACTGACCCCGGGCCCTTGGGCAGTGCCCGAGTTTCCAAATGGTCAGTCCGCCCCTGGTTGTGAATCAAGTTGGTGAACTTTAAGCAACCCATTGCAAAGAGGCATTATCATGCATAGATCCATCTGTTTGACCAATAGGACCTCTATGGTGATAACAGATCATTCCAAAATGCGTAATGCAAATAATGGCTTTTCTCTAAGTCACAGCTCAAACCCCAATTCAAGTTTGGGCACAAAACACCAAGTTGCTACAAATAAAAAAAGCAGTTCTGACTGCTTACTCATCCAATCTCTGAAGAATCTTGCTGTACAGCTTCTTTTCACTAAGCATCATTCACTCCAAGTTCTGTCCACAGTGTCAAGTCTGCTCCTCAGCCTTGACTCACAGTGGAATGCTGCATACAGTGGCATCATGTCATTACATGGTGCCGCTCTGCGCTGTATTAAGGATTCACCCACCAGTGGAGGAAGAAGAGGTCCATTGACATCACCAAGAGGAACAAAGACACTTCTCAATTGGGGAAGGGGTCAAACAGGGCAGGGGGCTCAAACCAGGAGTTGGTCTTGGTTTGGCTCAAGGTGGAATTTGGTCCACAAAGCAAAGGCAATGCTTTGAGGATATCTCAGCAACGTTTTCCTATGGTTCCAGTTAGTTGAAAAAAATGTGTTGTTGGCAATTCCATGGTCTGCCTGACCACAGGTCGGCGTTATGGTCTTTTGAGTCACATTGTACCTTTTTAACTTCTGAGAAAGTTCGCTCCTCAAGAGCGTAAACATCTCAAAGATTCCTCACATTTACCATATTTATCATTCAACAATTGATATCTCCGGGAACATAGAAATATATCCTTCTCTTCAAAAATTAATCATCTACAAAACCCAGCATTTGTCAAAAAGAATGTCAGGCTTTTGACGCCCATCAAAAAGAGACGGAATGCCGCGAGGGTAGATCCTTGAATAAACAGTAAATGTGAAAGGGTTAATGGGAATATACATGAACACTTAACTACTTTTCTTTGAGATGTCTCATAACAATGGTCATTAAACTACTGTAATTCTGCTAAAGTCTCTTTAAAGTAATTCTGAGACTCTAGCAGCTGTCAACACAAAAGCAGGCCAGCCGATAACAGGAATTAAGCATTTTTTTTCTTCTCTTGGTACATCTGCATTGGCATGTTTTCAGTTAAAGGACAAAACGAAGGATTTACACACAATACCCAATGTAAAGATGAGGGTTTTTCTTTTTTTTTTCATCTTTTCAATAGAGCTTTATTTAGGAGCATTATAGTTTGGATGACATCATGGTTGATGTCATAAAGCTTTGCCAAGAAAGCTACGTTGTCTCCTTTGGGGTAGTTTATACAGGGGTGGCCAGCCGTGACTCTCTAAGGGGTATCTGTCCGGGAGGTATCTTATATTCTCATAGGTTCCATAGTGGGCAGTAGGTGGTCCATAGAAGGTAAGAGAGAGAACAATAGTGGTCATCTGGTAAAGTGCAACATGAGTAAACACATTGGAAAAGTTGGGGTTCTCCATACAGGGGTGGCCTCCCATGACTCTATAAGAAGTATCTGTCTGGGAGGTAACCCGTATTCCCAAAGGTTCCATAGTGGGCAGAAGGTGGTCCACAGAAGGCAAGAGAGAGAACATCAGTGGTCATATGGTGAAGTTCGGCACAGGTAAAGACATTAGAACACTTGGAACTGGGGATCGCTGCTTTAAAGGAGCAGCCATGATCTGGATTTCACAGCACGTTTGAAGGTAGATTCTTTGGCCCTAGTCAGTGCTGGGAGACATCAGGTGCCATTTCAAAAACACCGACCTAATTGTTATCCCTGATGTTGGAAGCATTGAATGCAGCTACATAGCCCTGCCCATTGTAAGTGTTTAATGGGATATTGCAGAACCACTGGTGGTTAGGGGTGACAGATGTACTGGGACACACAATCCCACTGAAAAAGGACAGGATGATTTGCAAGGCTTCTTTCTTCCACCTAGTGATTCTCATGCTCACTGCTTTCCCAGTGAGATTTCCCATTAAAAAGGCATGAGATCCAGCTGATCCACTGGAAAAGCAAGGGATCCCATCTGGCCCCCAGTGGTAGTTCAGTCTCCCCTTACAGAAGCTGGGCCGTAGAATTCACATTCGTTATTATATGAACGTGTACACAGCTTACTTGCATAAGAACCTTAGAATTAAATGAAAATGAGAACCTTAAAATTAATCATGCAGGTCAAAGCAAGAGGTTTACTTTAATTAAGCATTCTCCAGCGGTGTATGCAGTATGTATTTACTGTACCTCCCTCAATGCTCTGGTCAGCCGCCAGGAGCAAAAGAAGGCTCTTGAGTCATAGCTTTCACAGAATTCTCGACTCCCCATGTAACAGTACTGTAGGTGAGGAATTGCCTCATGGAGCAAGTCCAATGCTCCTCTTTAGTTAGCTGTGCATGTCCTTTGGCTCCAAGTGTTGAATGGAGCAGCAGTAGAGTAGAGGAGAGTTAAGATTATGGAGGAGGGACGGGATAAAAACGCATCTAAATCCTCCCAAAAAATTATGTATTGGAGCCTACCGGTCCTTAGATGTGCTGACTGCACTAGGTTGCTTTATAACCACTTGCCGTCTGCCTGCTGTTTATAAACGGCAGGACGGTGGCACTCCAGGGGCGGGTTGCCGTTCATAAACGGCACCCACATTTTCTAGCTGTGCGCGCTCCCTGGGAGTGTGCAGCACCACGATCCGGTGCCCGCTGTGTGCTCCGGACACAGTGGAACACCGATTGTCGGACGGGACCTCTCCACTGATTGGCCAATCAGTGATCACATGCAGAGTAGTAAGCAATGATGTCCCTTGTGACATCATTGCTTACTACGTGTGAAATCTGTGAATGATCACAGAGATCACATGGTACAGGGCTATTCACAACAGCCTTATACCATGTGACAAGCTGTGACCAATCACAGCTCACTCAGTAGTTCTCAATGGCTGCAAGAATGCAGCCAGAGAGGAGAAATTATTGCTTTTACATACTTTATGGGTGTAAAAGCAATCAGTGTAAAAAAAAAATCTTCATCACCCCCCACAAGTAGTACAGTGTCACCATGGTGACACTGCACTGCTAGGGTGTCAGTATGTAAAAAAATAAATAAAAAATAATATAAAAAAAAGTAAGTAAAATGTTTAAAAATTATAATTTTTGGTTATAAACTAATCTGGGTTATTTCTTATTTACTAAAAAGATAACAGAATACATTTTGGCCAAAATTTATGATGACGTACTATTTATTTGCAAAACTTTATAAGAAAAACACTTTTTTTCAAAATGTTTGGACATTTTCATTTACATAGCAAAAAAAATAAAAATCCCAGCGGTGAATAAATACCACTAAAATAAACCTTTATCTGTCTCAAAAAAATGCTAAAGAATTCATATGGGTACAGTGTTGCACGACCGCGCAATTGTCATTCAAAGTGTGATAGCGCTGAAAGCTGAAAATTGGCCAGGGGGGGAAGGGGGTGAAAGTGTCCGGACTGGAAGGGGGTGAAAGTGTCCGGACTGGAAGGGGGTGAAAGTGTCCGGACTGGAAGGGGGTGAAAGTGTCCGGACTGGAAGGGGGTGAAAGTGTCCAGACTGGAAGGGGGGGAAAGTGTCCGGAGTGGAAGGGGGTGAAAGTGTCCGGACTGGAAGGGGGTGAAAGTGTCCGGACTGGAAGGGGGGGAAAGTGTCCGGACTGGAAGGGGTTAAATAATTTTTTTACCTTTATTTTAACTGGATGATCCTGTGAACAACATACTTCCCATCCTAGAGTGGCTACGCTCACTCACTCCACTATCTATCGAGGGAGCCATGGTTGTCACCCAGGTTTGAATGGAAGAATGTCTTCCTCTCTTTATAACCTTTTTATTGCCGATGATGAGATTCGTAATTGATATCATTAAGATGATATTTTTTTATGCTTCTAGTTTAGCTCACATGAAGTGACAAGGACCCTACACTGAATAAATAGTTATTTTCTGTACTTGTTGAACATGTTCTTACACTGAAAACAAAAATAAAAAACTAATACTGCCACCACATCTAGCAAGTGCTAAGCCGCAATATATTACATTTTTGTTCTTGGATTTAGATATCCATCAAAGCAAACCTGTTGCTTTGCCCTAAATAGGCAGATTTGTGCAGATATAGAAAGAAATGTCTGAACACAAGAGATCTTTGTAACACTTTTGTCATGGGTGTTAGAGGTACAAATGGCTGTAGATCAATCTCAGCATTGTTACCTTATAGCTATATTAGAAAAAGATGATTTGTGCTACCAGTGCCCAACTGTGCCTTTTCAGTTCCCAAACTAATCTCCACCAAGTATTTTGGTGTTTTATAGATAGGGCAGCTATTTTCAGTCAAGGATCCATGGAACCCTGGGGTTCCTCCAGAGGTTAGTAGGAGTTACTGCCCTGCCATCCTCAAGAGGTTGCTAGGGGTTCCTGCCCTGCCTTCCTCCAGAGGTTGCTAGGGGTTCCTGCCCTGCCTTCCTCCAGAGGTTGCTAGAGGTTAATGCCCTACCTTCCTCCAGAGATTGCTAGGGGTTCCAGCCTTGTCTTCCTCCAGAGGTTGGTAAGAGTTCCTGCCCTGCCTTCCTCCAGAGGTTGCTAGGGGTTCCTGCCCTGCCTTCCTCCACAGATTGCTAGGGGTTCCTGCCCTGCCTTCATCCAGAGGTTGCTAGGGGTTCCTGCCCTGCCTTCCTCCAGAGGTTGCTAGAGGTTAATGCCCTACCTTCCTCCAGAGGTTGCTAGGGGTTCCAGCCTTGTCTTCCTCCAGAGGTTGGTAAGAGTTCCTGCCCTGCCTTCCTCCAGAGGTTGCTAGGGGTTCCTGCCCTGCCTTCCTCCACAGATTGCTAGGGGTTCCTGCCCTGCCTTCCTCCAGAGGTTGCTAGGGGTTCCTGCCTGCCTTTCTCCAGAGGTTTCTAGAGGTTAATGCCCTACTTTCCTCCAGACATTGCTAGGGGTTCCAGCCTTGTCTTCCTCCAGAGGTTGGTAAGAGTTCCTGCCCTGCCTTCATCCAGAGGTTGCTAGGGGTTCCTGCCCTGACTTCATCCAGAGGTTACTAGACGTTCCTGACCTGCCTTCCTCTAGAAGTCAGTAGAGGTTCCCTAAGCTGTGGCTAATCAATCTTCCATTTGATGGTGCCTGCATATTTCTGGAGCCAATGTCACATGGAAAAGCCGATAACATGCCATCAGTGACCTTTTTATTTGTCTATAAGGGGGGCATTCTGATCACCTATGTAACTGCCATTTTTCCCACTGACCTGATGAATTGTAAGGGTTCCCTGAGACCTAAAATTCCTTTTAAGGGTTCCTCTTGGGTGAAAGGGTTGAGAAAGGCTGAAAAAAGGTGACAATAATATTTCATATTCTTTCTGAGCAGACAGGAGCCTCAACAAAATGTTTCTCTCCATTAATATACTTAACCTTGAGGATGCTGCTGCAGCTGAAGTTTATCTGATTGGACGTTTCCCAATCCCATATTGTTTCAGCACCTCAGCTAGCGCCAGTGGGGGACCTTGTGCTGGGAGTGGCTGGCGTGATCTTATCATGACAGGACCCATCTGGCAACAAAGAATAATCATTACACTGTCAAAGCATTAGCTCCTTTTTATAAAAAGTGGTATCCGAATGCCAGGCGGCTGACTAGATTGATTAGAAGTGATTGTATACCCATATGGTGGTACGTACTGTCACAATGGGCAGGGGGTGGACCGCTGGAATAAAAAAATAGGCACCCGTTAGACATCATCTTTTTTTTACATTTTAACTACCTGATCCTATCGAGTCTTAGCATTCAACTTCTGAATCTGGCTGCCTTGCTAACTATGGTTGCCGACATCCCATGTAATATGGTCTTTCTTTGAGTCCTCTGCCCACACACATCAGAGCAGACGTGAGGGAGGGCAGAGTGACCTGAGGCTGCGGTCACTAAAGCATGGGCAATGCCTTGACTTTATTTGATAAAATTCAGATCGACTTTAGCATTTGCTGGCTAGAGATATCTGCTGATCTTACTTGCCTCCTTGGGTTGCTCCTTATAGGAAGCCAATCAAATAGGAAATATGAAGGCTGACCTTTTTTTAAAGTGGATTTCTCATTTAAATAAAATCATGTAAAGCGGGGGTCTCCAAACTTTCTAAACAAAGGGCCAATTTACTGTCCTTCAAACTTTAGGGGGAGCCAGAGTAGAAAATTTCCTGGTGTCAGTGGGAGTAAACAGTGTTCCCTATTTGGTATTAAGGGCAGGGATAGTGTCCCATCATTGGTGTCTGTGGGAGGAATAGTGCCCCATCATTGGTGTCAGTGGGAGGGATGGTGCCCCATCATTGGTATCTGTGGGAGGGATGGTGGCCATCATTGGTGTCTGTGGGAGGGATGGTGGCCATCATTATTGTCTGTGGGAGGAATAGTATCACATCATTGGTGTCAGTGGGAGGAATAGTACCCCATCATTGGTGTCAGTGGGAGGAATAGTACCCCATCATTGGTGTTAGTGGGAGGAATAGTGCCCCATTGGTGTCAGTGGGAAGGACGGTGGCCATCATTGGTGTCTGGGGGAGGAATAGTATCACATCATTGGTGTCAGTGGGAGGAATAGTACCCCATCATTGGTGTCAGTGGGAGGAATAGTGTCCCATCATTGGTGTCAGTGGGAGGAATAGTACCCCATCATTGGTGTTAGTGGGAGGAATAGTGCCCCATTGGTGTCAGTGGGAAGGACGGTGGCCATCATTGGTGTCAGTGGGAGGAATAGTACCCCATCATTGGTGTCACTGGGAGGAATAGTACCCCATCATTGGTGTCTGTGGAAGGAATAGTACCCCATCATTGGTGTCAGTGGGAGGAATAGTACCCCATCATTGGTGTTAGTGGGAGGAATAGTGCCCCAATAGTGTCAGTGGGAAGGATGGTGGCCATCATTGGTGTCTGGGGGAGGAATAGTATCACATCATTGGTGTCAGTGGGAGGAATAGTACCCCATCATTGGTGTCAGTGGGAGGAATAGTGCCCCATTAGTGTCAGTGGGAAGGATGGTGGCCATCATTGGTGTCTGGGGGAGGAATAGTATCACATCATTGGTGTCACTGGGAGGAATAGTACCCCATCATTGGTGTCTGTGGGAGGAATAGTATCACATCATTGGTGTCAGTGGGAGGGATGGTGCCCATCATTGGTGTCTGTGGAAGGAATAGTGTCTGATCATTGGTGTCAGTGGGAGGATTAGTACCCCATCATTGGTGTCAGTGGGAGGATTAGTACCCCATCATTGGTGACAGTGGGAGGAATAGTGCCCCATTGTCAGTGGCTATGCACCACTGTTGCTGACAGTGGGGGGAATAATGCCCCGAGGGCTGGATAAAAACAAGCAAAGGCCCGCATCTGGCCCCCCTGGGTTTGGAGACCACTGAAGTAAAGTAAGAATAAGAATAGGGAGCATGCAGCATAATGTACCAACAAGTAATTTTGAAGTCATCCAAATAGTTTTCGAAACTCTCAACAAGCAAAATCCAATTCATTTCTATGGCCCTTGTTCACATATGACCGTGTTGTTGCCTAAAGCAAAACACCTGTTGCAGATCTGGGTGTTTTGTCCCCATAGACTTGAATGCCTGAACAGTGGGAATGAGCGTTTTTTTCAAGTGTTTTTTCAGATGTTATTTGAGGCGTTTTCAGCTCAAACAGCAGTTATTTCTATTGGCCACAACACCTAAATAAAAAACGCCTGAAAAAATGCCTATAATATTTGCAAATCTGTTAAAAAAAACGCTCAAAGACTCCTGAAAAAAAAAACGTCATAGTATCCATTCTATACTAGTCTAGTCTCGTTAACGTGATATCTGATTCTTTATGCATTCACTATATCAATGCAAGGACCGAGGCTCAGCATGCATTTCCCAGCTTCATAGCTTCATCTACAGTGTGAGATCATCTAAGTCACTGCTGCATCTGACTGTTGTTTTCAGAAAATTTGGGTCAAGATTTGGTGACGTCACAGTATCCATTATATACTAGTCTAGTCCCTTTAACGTGATATCTGATTGGTTTCAATAGGTTGAAATACTCTACCACTCAACAGGGGCTCCTTCAAGCACAAATCAGCAGAATTGTTGCAAAAATGGGCGAGGTCTTTCGGATGCGGGGATGCATTTCCCAGCCTCATAGTTATATCTACAGTGTGAGATCATCTAAGTCACTGCTGCATCTGTTATTTTTAGAAAATTTGGGTCAAGATTTGGTGACGTCACAGTATCCATTATACACTAGTCTAGTCCCGTTAATCTGATATCTGATTCTTTATGCATTCAGTATATCAATGCAAGGACCGAGGCTCAGCATGCATTTCCCAGCCTCATAGCTTCATCTACAGTGTGAGATCATCTAAGTCACTGCTGCATCTGTTATTTTCAGAAAATTTGGGTCAAGATTTGGTGACGTCACAGTATCCATTATACACTAGTCTAGTCCTGTTAACGTGATATCTGATTGGTTGCAATAGGTTGAAAAACTCTACCACTCAACAGGGGCTCCTGTGAGCACAAATGAGCAGAATTGTTGCAAAAATGGGCGAGGTCTTTCGGATGCAGGAAAAAAGGAAGAACCAAATATAAAGATACAAACGAGAGGAGCGGTGAACTTGTTCACATAAAAGGTGAAAAGGGTGAACTTGGCCTTTAAACTTCACGTCGAGTCCACAAAAAAAAAAAACACAAAATAAATTTAAAAAAAGCTGAAATTGGAATGTAGACTATAAGAAATACTATTTGCAATGTACATAAAAAGGTAATTTTCTGTTTTGCTTTCCTGCTTATTTTTTTTTTCTTCTGCTGGTGTGTTAACGACTCAATTTGGAGAAAAAGGATTTAAACAATAAAACAGAAATATGTACGTACAATTACCAGTTAAAAAATACAGTGAGAGGCGAGGGAAATATGCTTCTTTTTTAAACAGATTGTGTATTTTATGCTCCCCGAAAAGATAAAAACCTTCACATCCCATAATAAATTCATCAGAATATTTATTTTATGGACCACATATGTGTTGTTGGAAAGGAGACGAGTCGAGTCGTAAACATGAGAAGCAAATTTATGTCCTGTGTGTGCGAACGCGGGGGGGAATGCAGAGCAAAAAAAATACATATATACATACACCACACGCACATATACTAATACATGTACCATACACACTCAGACATACACACATACATGTACCATACATACACACACACATACATGTACCATACATACACACACACTCAGACATACACACATACATGTACCATACATACACACACTCAGACATACACACATACATGTACCATACATACACACACTCAGACATACACACATACATGTACCATACATACACACACTCAGACATACACACATACATGTACCATACACACACACACTCAGACATACACACATACATGTACCATACACACACACACTCAGACATACACACATACCTGTACCATACATACACACACACACATACATGTACCATACATACACACACACACACACACACACACACACACTCAGACATACACACATACATGTACCATACATACACACACATACACACTCACACATACATGTACCATACATACATACATACACACACTCAGACATACACACATACATGTACCATACATACACACACTCAGACATACACACATACATGTATCATACATACATACACACACACTCAGACATACACACATACATGTATACATGTGTAGTCATTCATTTCAATTGGACACGTCTAAATGACTCGCATTTAGACGTGTCCACTTGACATGAATGACTACACATGTATGTGTGTATGTCTGAGTGTGTGTGTGTGATGTATGGTACATGTATGTGTGTATGTCTGAGTGTGTGTGTGTGTGTGTGTGTGTGTGTGTGTGTGTGTGTGTGTATGGTACATGTATGTGTGTATGTCTGAGTGTGTGTGTGTGTATGTATGGTACATGTATGTGTGTATGTCTGAGTGTGTGTGTGGATATGGTACATGTATGTGTGTATGTATGTCTGAGTGTGTGTGTGTGTATGGTACATGTATTAGGTACATATTTTATGCAGGATCTTCTGCTACCCCTGACATGTTCCATGCAGAAAATACACAGAAACTCGTGCGAATGAGCCCCTTTTTTAAACGGAAGTGACTGAGTCCTTTGTACAAACTTTAACGCAAGCCGGCTGCTGTGAACAGATCCTAAGGCTGCAATCACACCTGAGCGACGTGGAAATGCAGGAAGAAGCAAACGATTCTGGCCTGCGTTTCCAGAAATGCGCAAAAAACACCCAAAAAAGAAAGTGCATTGCGCCTGCAGTGCCATGCTCCCGAAACACAGGTAGCAGTCGCCTGTTGTGGCGCATGTTTTCTGTACGACAAAACGCGCTACAAATGAATGTTGCTAAAAGCAAAAAATGCCAAAAAAAGAAATTGGTACTTGAACTTCTTTGGCGCGCTCATCCCGCATCTGGAAGCCCATTCAAGACAAAACGCGCTGCAAATGAATGTTGCTAAAAGCAAAAAATTTCAAAAAAGAAAAGCGCGTCGCACTCATGGTTTTATTATATTTTAAGGGAACCTCAAACGCAGGTAGCAGTGCGTGTTTTCCGTGTGACAAAATGTGCAAAAATTGCACATCGCCAGTAGCACTTGACTCACTGCCGAAAATTGGTACTTGAACTTCTTTGGCGCGCTCATCCTGCGTCTGGAAGCCCATTCAAGACAAAACGCGCTGCAAATGAATGTTGCTAAAAACTAAAAATGCCAAAAAAAAAGGCGCATCGCACTTGTGGTTCCATTATATCTTAAGGAACCTCAAACGCAGGTAGCAGTGCGTGTTTTCCGTGTGACAAAACGTGCAAAAATTGCACATCGCCAGTAGCACTTGGCTCACTGCTGAAAATTGGTACTTGATCTTCTTTGGCGCGCTCATCCTGCGTCTGGCAGCCCATTCAAGCCAATAGGCTGTTGCGCGAAAAATGCACAACGCAAAATGTGACTTGTCGCATCGCTCGGGTGTGAATGCAGCTTTAGGCTCCATTTACACTTCATGATTTGGAATCACGGGCAGAATCATCGTGGTCCCGCTCCGCGATTCCAAATCGCCTGACAATCGTCTGCGCGACACACATTATCTTTTAATGGCGCCGCAAACACAATGCGATTCTGCTGACAGGATTGCGCGGCGAGCCACGCGTTTAAAAATCATGCGAACCCCCTACTTCCCCTCCCCCACCCTTTGCTCCCCACATGCCCTATAACATCTTTAATGTCTTATGGTGGGCTCTCCACATATTCCTGCTACTAGAGGAATAGCTTGAGCTTCTTTGGCGCGCTCATCCTGCGGCTGGCAGCCCATTCAAGCCAATGGCTGCTGCGCGAAAAATGCACAACGCGAATTGTGACTTGTCGCATCGCTCGGGTGTGAATGCAGCCTAAGGCTCCGTTTACACGTCACGATTTGGTATCACGGGCAGAATCACCGCGGTTCCAAACCACCTGACAGTCGCTGCGCGACACAGATTTGGGTGCCATTATTGTTCAAAGGCACCCCAAACGCGACGCGACTCTGCCGGCAGGATTGCGTGCCACGGCGACAAACCATGCCTCTAAAAATCGCGTGGAATCACGGGCAGAATCACCGCAGTTCCAAACCACCTGACAGTCGCTGCGGGACACAGATTTGGGTGCCATTATCTTTCAAAGGCACCCCAAACGCGACGCGACTCTGCCGGCAGGATTGCGTGCCACGGCGACAAACCATGCCTCTAAAAATCGCGTGGAATCACGGGCAGAATCACCGCGGTTCCAAACCACCTGACAGTCGCTGCGCAATACACATTTGGGTGCCATTATATTTCAATGGCACCCCAAATGTGACGGAATTCTGACGGCAGGATTGCGTGCCATGGCGGCAAACCATACCTCTAAAAATCGCGTGGAATCACGGGCAGAATCACTGCGGTTCCAAACCACCTGACAGTCACTGCGCGATACATATTTGGGTGCCATTATCTTTTAATGGCAGCTCAAACACAATGCGACTCCGCTGGCAAGATTGCGTGTCATGGCGGCAAACCATGATTTTAAAAATCGCGTGGAATCACGGGCAGAATCACCGCGGATCCAAACCACCTGACAGTTGCCATGGCGGCAAACCATGATTTTAAAAATCGCGTGGAATCACGGGCAGAATCACCGCGGATCCAAACCACCTGACAGTTGCCATGGCGGCAAACCATGATTTTAAAAATCGCGTGGAATCACGGGCAGAATCACCGCGGTTCCAAACCACCTGACAGTCGCTGCACAATACACATTTGAGCGCCATTATCTTTTAATGGCACCGCAAACACGACGCGA
The DNA here is from genome assembly GCF_062004578.1 of Staurois parvus. Classification (NCBI taxonomy): domain Eukaryota; kingdom Metazoa; phylum Chordata; class Amphibia; order Anura; family Ranidae; genus Staurois; species Staurois parvus. The sequence continues at coordinate 2,252,597 of NW_028319410.1, forward strand.
CTCTGCCGGTAGGATTGCGTGCCATGGCGGCAAAACCATGCCTTTAAAAATCGCGTGAAGCTTGTCGCCCCAAAAAAGAAGCGGGAGTTTCTTTTTTGGTTGACAAACACGCATAGGGCAGCTAGTTCAAGTGAAGGGGGTGGCCCAATGCGACACGCAGAATCGCATGAGAACTGCGCTGTGACAATTGCGTAGCGAGTACGCTTGTTCCCGCTGCACGGTGTGTACAGAGCTGAAGGGAAAATATAAAACAACTCTGCGGTTGGGACATTTCTAAGGGAACGTTTTTTTTCAAAAATATCTACAATGTTGCGGTTCGCTGTATCAACGCCAAGGCCGCGCATTATTTTTAGCGATCTGCTTTGTTACTATGTTAATCGTCTCTTTTTATACCGTACCTTTTTTTCTTTTTCATTTTTTTTTTTTTTTCCTCTTCTGCGCTTTGAATAAGATCCAAATCAATACGGCACAAATAGCAGAAGTGATTGCTGATCATGTATCTGTGTCGCAGACACTTTTATAAAAGAGTATGTATTATGTATGATGTGACCTTCAAATGTCATGAAAGCGTCGAGCAATAAACTGTCAATATTTGTGGTTATAAGGGCCGCCATGACTTTTACAATAATTGGTACAGCTATATTAAAAGCTGGGATCAGTCGGCTGGTTAAAGAGAGACACGCGGGCCGGGGGCTCTTATGGGAATCCTCGTCTGCCAATTTTCCGATGAGAGATATTACACGGGGAGATTTCTACTTCTGACTTGCACCTGCAAGGGTGCTTCAACGCAGCGGGATCAGCGCCACAGAGGATGGCGGGAAGAAGGGGGTGGGGGGCGATTTTACCAGGAATGTCAGTCCGTCGGAGACCGTATATCAAGGAGCTCTTGGCCTTACTAAAAAAAAAGCATTTAAAAGGGCAACACTGATTGTCCAAGTGCAATAACCCCAAAACCCATGGCGACCAATCACATTTAAAGTGAGGCAGAGTATCAGATATTAAAGTGGAGCTAAAGTCTTTAATACAAAAACTGTGAGCAGGCAGACTCTTTATATATTATATTACATTATGTTATGTTATATTATTATATATTATAGTATATTATATTACGTTATGTTATATTATATTATTATATATTATATTATGTTAAATTATATTATCATATATTATATTACGTTATATTATATTATTTTATATTATGTTATATTATTATATATTATAGTATATTATATTACGTTATGTTATATTATATTCCCTTGGCATCGGAGATACTGCTCTCTCTTGGTTCTCATCCTACCTATCCCGACGCTCCTTCAGTGTCACCTACAATGGTGCCACCTCCCCCTCCCTCCCCCTCTCTGTTGGGGTCCCCCAAGGCTCTGTCCTTGGACCCCTTCTCTTCTCCATCTACACCTCCTCCCTGGGCAAACTCATACAATCTCACGGCTTCAACTATCACCTCTATGCTGACGACACCCAAATCTACCTCTCCACCCCTCACCTCACCCCCACTATCTCCGCCCGCATCACTCACCTCCTAAATGACATCTCAGACTGGATGTCGCTACATTTCCTCAAGCTCAACCTCTCCAAAACCGAGCTCCTCATCTTTCCCCCAGCCAACACCCCCCCCCCCCATCCTATCCATTATCACCAACAACTCCACTATCACTCCCGCCCCGCAAGCCAAAGTCCTTGGCGTCATTCTTGACGCGAACCTCTCCCTCCAACCGCATGTCAAATCACTCACAAACACATGCAGGCTCCATCTTCGCAACATTGCCAAGATACGCTCCTTCCTCACCCCAGACACCACCAAACTTCTAGTACACTCCCTCATCATCTCACGCCTTGACTACTGCAACTCCCTCCTCACTGGCCTACCCAAGTGCAGGCTCTCCCCGCTCCAGACCATCCTGAACTCAGCTGCCAGACTCATCCACCTCACCACCCGCTCCACCTCTGCCACCCCCCTCTGCCTCTCCCTCCACTGGCTCCCGATTGCCCAACGCATCAAATTTAAACTCCTAACCCTGACCTACAAAGCCGTTCACAACACTGCCCCTGACTACCTCACCAACCTGATCACCAAGTACCACCCTACCCGTACCCTTCGCTCCTCACAGGACCTCCTTCTATCCTGCTCCCTGGTCTCCTCCTCCCATGCACGACTGCAGGACTTCTCCAGGTCCTCCCCCATCCTCTGGAACTCACTGCCCCAATCCATCAGACTGTCGCCTTCCCTATTCACATTCAGGCGCTCCCTCAAAACCCATCTCTTCAGGGAAGCCTACCCCACCCTCACCTAACAGCCATCCTCCCTCATTCCTCCCACCACTTCATCCCCCTCAGCCACTTCCTACTGTACCTTTACCCCCTCCCTCCTAGACTGTAAGCTCGTAAGAGTAGGGCCCTCTTACCCCTCGTACGTTGTTTGTTGTTGTTGTACTGTGCCATGTATTGTCCCCCCTATTGTACAGCGCTGAGCAAACCCTTTGGCGCTATATAAACTCGTAGTAATAATAATAATAATAATAATTATATTATTATATATTATGATATATTATATTACGTTATATTATATTATTTTATATTATGTTATATTATAGTATTATATATTATATTATGTTGTGTTATGTTATATCATATTATGTTATATCATATTATATATATATATATATATATATATATACATATACAGGCGTACCTCGGTTTACAAACACCTCTGTTAACATCATTTTCTGTTTATGAGTGAAAATCCATTGAAAATAATGCCTCGGTTTAAAGTAGTAAGCTTCCCCGTGCCTTTAAAGGGCACTTTATATTATTTATTTATTTTTTAAAAACATTATAATTTTTTGTGGTTTTTTTAAGCGATTTTTATTTCTTTTAGTTTTTTTAGCCTTTTATTATTTTTATTATTATTTATTATTATTATACAGGATTTATATAGCGCCAACAGTTTGCTCAGCGCTTTACAATATAATATCATATAATATTATATTTTTTATTTTTATATTTTATATATATATTTTTTTTATATATATGTCATATAATATTATATTTTTGTTTTTATTATTATTATTTTATTATTATTTACAAAACTGCCTTCCTGCTCACAGTCTTCTTTCAGCTAGGTTGATATCCATGGGCATCAGAAAACCGTTTTGTTTTCCCAACACATGGAGTAACGTGCTGCCATTTAGGAGATGCAGTGCCATCAAGGCTCCATTCACACCTGACCATAGCAGGGATGCGCGGTCCTGTTCATGTTTTTTTGCGCATTGTTCGCACGTTGGTGCGTGTTGTGCCTAATGGAAACCCATTCACCTTAAGAGCAGCAATGTGCATGAGGCCTTAGAGCGCCCCCACTCTGGATGAAGGAGCACAGGGGGCAGATTTGGATAGGAGCATTGCCAATCAGGAAGGAGTGGTTGTCAGATGTACGTGCAGATTTTAATACACTAACAAGTCGAAGCCAAACTCCAGCTCATATTTTATAATTGATTACAGCAAACGGTTTTGTTCCTTTTGGGATAAAGGTTTTAGATAAATAAATCTGATCATTGTAAGCACCCCTGTCAGTGGTAAATGGTTTGCTTCATCCCTGTAGCTGATATCTCTGCAGGAGAGCTTGTTCTGTTGTAGGCTCGGTTCACACTCCTGCGGTTCCGATTTGTGATACCCAGAGCCACAGAACATGTGAAGCGGCATGCTTCTCTATGAGAGCGGTTCCAGTCACTACTACTGAAGTCACTGTGACTTCTCCAAAGATTTCTGCACTACTTTGACGCAGCTTGAGCGCCAGAGAGTGTAAAGTCACATCAAAGTCGCACTGAAAATCACACGACTTGGGAGTCGGCTAGTGTGAGCCGAGCCTTACTGGCCGGATCACCAGATGACAATGAAGGAAGCAAAACTTAATTTGCATCCAAGAATTGGTAAGCTGCATCATCATCAATGTTTGCTTTTAGATTTATTACTGCTTAAACACAGATCAGCCCCATGCTGCAGCCTCTCACCTGGTGAGTTGCTCTGATCACTGGAGGAAAGGAGACTGAGGAAATGCTTCATCCTGCCTGCAGCCGACTGATGATATCATCACTGTCCGGGCACAGCCATGGTAATGAAGGTCTGGGATGGTCTTTTATTCAAACACTGTGAAGGAGCAATGACTAGATAGACAGACGGACAAATCTGACAGATGGATAGATAGATAGATAGATAGATAGATAGATAGATAGATAGATAGATAGATAGATAGATAGATAGATAATAGATAGATAGATAGATAGATAGATAGATAATAGATAGATAGATAGATAGATAGATAGATAGATAGATAGATAGATAATAGATAGATAATAGATAGATAGATAGATAGATAGATAGATAGATAGATAGATAGATAGATAGATAGATAGATAGATAATAGATAGATAATAGATAGATAGATAGATAATAGATAGATAGATAGATAGATAGATAGATAGATAGATAGATAGATAATAGATAGATAGATAGATAGATAGATAGATAGATAGATAATAGATAGATAGATAGATAGATAGATAGATGATAGATAGATAGATAGACGAAAGGATGGATGAATGGATGGAGAGAGAGAGAGAGAGAGAGAGAGACGAAAGGATGGATGAATGGATGGGTGGATAGATAGATTGCTGGATGGATGGATGAATGGACAGATAGATAGATAGATAATAGATAGATAGATAATAGATAGATAATAGATAGATAGATAGATAGATAGATAGATAATAGATAGATAGATAGATAGATAGATAGATAGATAGATAGATAATAGATAGATAATAGATAGATAATAGATAGATAGATAGATAGATAATAGATAGATAGATAGATAGATAGATAGATAGATAGATAGATAGATAGATAGATAGATAGACGAAAGGATGGATGAATGGATGGAGAGAGAGAGAGAGAGAGAGAGAGACGAAAGGATGGATGAATGGATGGGTGGATAGATAGATTGCTGGATGGATGGATGAATGGACAGATAGATAGATAGATAGATAGATAGATAGATAGATAGATAGATAGATAGATAGATAGATAGATAGATGGATGGACGGATAGATAGATAGACGACAGGATGGATGAATGGATGGACGGATAGATAGATTGCTGGATGGATGGATAGATAGATAGATAGATAGATAGATAGATAATAGATAATAGATAGATAGATAGATAATAGATAGATAGATAGATAGATAATAGATAATAGATAGATAGATAGATAATAGATAGATAGATAGATAGATAGATGGATGGATAGATAGATAGACGAATGGATGGATGGACGGACAGACAGATCGATCCCTGCTATGACATGATTACTTGCACATTCTGGGGAGCTTAGCCCTGCCCATGCAGGGAAAACAAAGGGGTCAGGTGACCCAAAAATATTCATTTTAAAGGTATTCAGACCCAATGTGTACGCTCTGTGGGGTGAATTCCGGGTTTTCCTGCCCTGTACCTCCTTGTGACGTACAGCGAAGAGCAGGGTTAGCAGACGCTTTAACTCTTTTTTTCTTTTCTTTTCTTTTTTTCTTTCTCACAATCACTGCACGCGTTCGTCGTACACAAGACAGGCACCTGCCCTGTAACTTAATCTCGGGGCCCGGTCCCTCCCCTTGGCAGCCTATTAGGAGGCATTAAAGGGCAGTTAGGAGTCTGGGTTACCGCCTGCTCAGTGTCAGGGCCGCGCAGAGCTGCAGTACGTTGTCTGTTTTTTGTTTTTCCTTTTTTTTGGTACCGTGGAGATTTTTGGCATCATCGCTCAGAATTGGAAGCACGAGGAGCGGTGTTTGATTCTGATTAGCCGTTCCCTTCTCTTTTATTTATTTATTTATTTTTTACTCTTAAAATAGCCTTTCTCTTCAGCACGTTTGTTGGCAATCCATAATCACGCCGAGTTGTTTAATTCGACCTTATATGGATTCTTTAAGGACAAAAACGGTGGATTTTAGCAAGTGGATGAGCCTGTAATGTATTAAAGCTGAACTCCGGGGAAAGCAAATTGTACCCTATACCTAATGCAAGGGGTAAAGTGTTACTAGACCCCCAACAGTACAATCAGTCTGTAGATGCAGGAAAGCATGCTTGTTATACTCACTGTGGAACCTAAGGGGTTAATCCTCTGCATTGTGTAAAAAGGCTGTTTGATCCTGTCTTCTCTGATCCTCCCCTTGTTCCATTGTCCCCCTCCTATCTCCTGATAAGCCATATCGTGTGGAGTTACTCTGCACATGCTCAGTTTGGTGTGTATTGCTAGAGAGGGTTTATTTTTCTTGGAGAGTCCAACCATCACTGTCCAGACAGGGGTCAGGGGTCCTGCATCCTCCTAGAGCAAAATGAAAACTCCTCCTACAAGCTTTAACCAGTGCTCTGCTGGACACTGATAGAAGTCACAAGATTGCTATATACTGCTGATGAGAAAAGGGATTTAGCAGTTTATATTTACTAAAATAATTGCATTTCCATGTTCTGTGTATTGTGGGAGACTGGATATAGTGAATGCGGGGTCCGGGGAGACTGGATATAGTGAATGCAGGGTCCAGGGAGACTGGATATAGTGAATGCTGGGTCTGGGGAGAGCGGATATTGTGAATGCAGGGTTCGGGGAAAGCGGATATAGTGAATGCAGGGTCCGGGGATGAGCGGATATAGTGAATGCGGGGTCCGGGGAGAGCGGATACAGTGAATGCAGGGTCCGGGGAGAGCGGATATAGTGAATGCAGGGTCCGGGGAGACCAGATATAGTGAATGCGGGGTCCGGGGAGAGCAGATATAGTGAATGCAGGGTCCGGGGAGACCAGATATAGTGAATGCAGGATCTGGGGAGAGCGGATATAGTGAATGCAGGGTCCGGGGAGAGCGGATATAGTGAATTCAGGGTCCGGGGAGAGCGGATATAGTGAATGCAAGGTCCGGGGAGAGCGGATATAGTGAATGCAGGGTCCGGGGAGACCAGATATAGTGAATGCGGGGTCCGGGGAGAGCGGATATAGTGAATGCAGGGTCCGGGGAGACCAGATATAGTGAATGCAGGGTCTTGGGAGACTGGATATAGTGAATGCGGGGTCCGGGGAGAGCAGATATAGTGAATGCAGGGTCCGAGGAGAGCAGATATAGTGAATGCAGGGTCCGGGGAGACCAGATATAGTAAATGCAGGGTCCGGGGAGACCAAATATAGTGAATGCAGGGTCCGGAGAGAGCAGATATAGTGAATGCAAGGTCCGGGGACAGCGGATATAGTGAATGCGGGGTCTGGGGAGACTGGATATAGTGAATGCGGGATCTGGGGAGAGTGGATATAGTGAATGCAGGGTCCGGGGAGACCAAATATAGTGAATGCAGGGTCCGGGGAGAGAGGATATAGTGAATGCAGGGTCCGGGGACAGCGGATATAGTGAATGCGGGGTCTGGGGAGACTGGATATAGTGAATGCGGGGTCCGGGGAGAGCAGATATAGTGAATGCAGGGTCCGGGGAGAGTGGATATAGTGAATGCAGGGTCCGAGGAGACCAGATATAGTGAATGCAGGGTCCGGGGAGAGCGGATATAGTGAATGCGGGGTCCGGGGAGAGCGGATATAGTGAATGCAGGCTCCTGGGTTTAGTAGCACTTTAACTGCTTGGTTTGCTTGGGGGATAATGAAGAAGGTGATATACTTACCTTATCCCTTGCTTCTGCAGGGTTCCTTTTGTTCATGCAACCAGTTCCTTGAAGCCTCTTCCATTTGCTGCCCAACCAGTTGCAGTCCTCTGACATCATCCTCTACGATGCAGGACCAGCAGTCCTGCATTGTACAGGAAAATGCTGAGGGCTCACCAGCAACCCCAGTGCAACGGACACCAGAGCAGAGCACTGGCAGTCCTGCATTGTACTGGAGGATGCTGAGGGCTCATCAGCAATCCAGGTATGACAGACAGCAGAGCAGAGCGTGGTCAATCCTACATTGTACTGGAGGATGTCGAAGGCTCACCGGCAACCCAGCTGCAAGGGACAGCGGAGCAGAGTGCTGGCTATTGGGGGAATGAGGACTAAAGTAAGTCCTTGGTTGCTGACTATAGATTGATTATTCAGATTGGAAGAGATTGATTGGTAGTCAGTCATTTGCTGGAACGTTTATGGCCAAAGTTACACTGACCCCCTTCCGACCAAAACCTCTAACGCTCACAATAATGAATTCCAGTAATATAATTGTGGTCTTTTTGGGGGTTACCTTAGGTTAGGAATTGAATTAAAGGTTGCGTGAGAATCAATGGTCAAAATTTCGGGAGGTAAGGTGGAGGGTTAAGGTTGGTTTTATTATTCAGAGGGTATTTTTGTGTTGAATGAAGTTTTATTGTTCAGGTTAAAATAAATAATTTCAGTGTAAGGGACGGGTGGGGCCCAAGGATAAGTTTCATTAGTTTAGTTTCATTAATAGCTGGTGTCTCATGTTAGTGGTTAGGGTTCTGTTTATATTTTGGGATTAGACTGAATTCACACCTGAGCAACAGGAACCCACATGATGACTCAACCACTTTCCAGGGAATCCACCCAAACATTTGCATTGTCGGCCAGGGACTTCCACTGCATGTGGTCCTTCCATTCTTCTGGCCATTGGCCATAATGGCTGATCTAAGCAGATTAAGCACTGTGCTTCCCTCTCTGCTTGTCCCACTCAGAGTAATGTAACAAAAATAAAAATGGAAGCACTAGACCACCGCTAAGAGGTCCTCAAGAAGGCATGATGTATGATTCCATGTGAAGTAAAAACCGACAGGAAATATTAAAAACAAATTGTTATGTGAACACAGCCACAGATTTCTCATATATCTCAGGCAAAAATGATGAAACAAAAATTAATAAACCAGTGGATGAAGAGTGCCGCCCAAACGCCTCCCGAAGGGTCCCCGCCCAAATGCACCGTCAAAAAGATTACCTGTGAGCCATCAAGCATGCTTCTTTGGATAGACCTGGTATATTGCCCCATATTGGGCTGTCTTTCACATCTCAATCCTGATTTTTATCAGGTCATCAACACTGTCTCTCGCAAATTCCTTATGGTCATTACTTTGCACCCATCCACTGCCCTATCAGTACCAACCAGCAGGTAATCTTGTTGATGGTGCATTCGGGCTGGTCCCGTTCAGGAGGTGTTTGGGTGGCACTCTTCATCCACTGGTCTCAGTTTTTTTTCTGTATTAATTTTTGTTTCATCATTTTTGCCTGAGATACATGAGAAATCTGTGGCTGTGTTCACATAACAGTTTGTTTTTAATATTTCTTGGCGGTTTTTACGTCACATGGAATCATACATCATGCCTTCTTGAGCACTTCTGAAGAAGAGATTTTTTGTTGATCTCGAAACGCGTCAAGTGCGAACCATGAATGATCCATGATTAGATTTGCAATACCATCTCTGATGACACCGCCGCTATATGTATTGTAGCTTTATATTTATTTTTGAAGATTGTAAAAATAAAATTTCATACTGTTTTGAAAAAAATCTCTTTTGAACTATTGAAATGTATCATACAAGTAAATTGTGCCGTTAACCCCCCTGGCGGTATTCCTGAGTGTAGCTCGGGGTAAAGTTTCAGCACCACAAGCGGTAACCCCCCTGAGCTACACTCGGGAATACACTGCAGTGCTGCTCCGGGATCCCTCGATTACTTACCTTGTCCTGCGCTCCCGCGATGTCCCCCCTGCAGTGTCCCCTGTAATGTCCTCCGGCCGATGCCGGCATCCGTCTTCCGGGTTCCGTTCCCTGCGACGTTGGGACGTACGGGGGACGAAACTGGCGGGAAATTTGAAAATGACAAAAAGTGACATTCACTAAAATCACTAAAATCACATAGTATAATATTCCTGTATCAAACCATTTCACATACATTTTGTCCCGAGTGCTTTGTCCGGCGCCCTGCCTGCATTTTTACTGTTCTTTCTGCCTGGAAACTGAGAAACGTCCATGGCGTCCAAAAAATGTCCCTTTAGGTCAGACGCGGTTTTAGACCGGCTAGAGAACAGCGATAGTAAATCAGAACCACTTGCAGAATTGAGAGATAATGATTCGTGGGGGAAATTCCTCATCAGACACTGAAAACGATTCTGCGACTTTACTCAGCGATGTGCGAACTTGGCGCTCTATTTCACATTTCAGTGTTTTTGGTTTGATTATATTATTGAATTAAATTTATTATTATATTATTATTATTTTTTATGATTATTTAATAAATTATAATTTATGATTTCGTGTTTCAAGTTTTATCATCCCCGGGATGTTTACTAGACTCTTGTTCGGACAGATTTCAGTGCGTTATTCCTAAAAATTACAGGCCGACAATAAAAAAAATACATATTTCCATGCAAAAAAAGTACCGCTTCGAGCACAGAAATATGGATGTAATCAGACCGCTAGGGAGGTTAAAGTCCCAACAAAAAAGAGGATTTTCCACCCCCCCCTCGTATTCGTTAGGGATGTTGGCACTTTGTGTATTATATTTCTTCCTCTCAGCTTTTTGGTACGGTAATGTTGTGTATGTAGGGCTATCTGTCCTATTTGTCTGCTTCCTTTGACTCTGTAAATTGGTTGTAAACCTCAATAAAACATATTCTTTAAAAAATACTTTAAGTCAGCAATAACAATAAGATGACTTTACGGGTCCTTTTTTTTTAATGGCTGCACAACCCCACCCAACCCTTCAGCTTCATTTATCATCGTTACTGGACATTAAAATAGCATCGCACGCCTGAAGTGTCTTCTATACCTTCTTAAAGCTGCCATAAGCACCTCCCACTTTTCCAGCAGGTACTACTTCCACTATCCAGCAAGTTGTACTAGAACAGAACATTTAGAAAGTGTTTTGTAGCAGTTTTGTTCAACAGAGACGTAGACACCATAGACACCATAGACACCATATCAGAGACGTCAAGGGGTTTATTTACTAAAGCTGGAGAGTCCAAAATCAGACTCCCTTCTGCATAGAAACCAATCAGCTTCTAACCTCAGCTTGTTCAATGAAGCTTTGGCAATGAAACCTGGAAGCTGATTGGTTTCTATGCAGAAGCAAGTCTGATTTTGGACTCTCCAGCTTTAGTAAATAAACCCCCAACTGTCCATTTACTCAAAAAACATGTAGCCAGTGCTGGGCTTTCTTATTAAAAAGTCAAGCATTTCCTGCAAACATGAATCTCACGCTAACAAAGAAAATAAAAATGTTATAGAAAAAAAAAAATCTAGGCAACATAAATATGTAAAAGGACAAAAAAAAATCATTATAACCTTTTTTTAAATATTGCACATTTTTTGGACAAGGATAAATCGCGTCTGTCATTTTTTTTCTAAAAAGCCAGTTTTGCTTCCATTTTTCCTAACCTTGGGAAGTTTGCATGTCTTCTGTACCCCCCAGTTGGAGACACAGACAGAATAACAGAGAAAGAATTCTAAGACATTGTATTGTATACTCCTTTTTACTTTGAATGTAGAAAATGGCAGGTTCAGAAAATAAAGAGGGGATTAGGATTTACCGTTATCCAGTAAGTGCAGATTTCCTGTCTCAAAACTACAGACCCCCCCCCCCACCCCCCTTTATCCAAATGAACGGACTTTAAAATGCAAAAAAAAAAAAAAAAAGAAAAAAATTACATGGATATTGCAGAAGCATAATGAGGATGAAGAAGTTCTGAGGGGGTTTTAAAGGGTGTTTCTTTAATTTAATATTTGCTTTTTAGCAATGAGAAACGTTTCTATTTTTTTTCCCTACAGAAGTTAATAAAGTTAATGAAATATATTGAAATAAATTCAATACTTGAAATTAATCATTGACTTTTTTCAGAGGAATAATGCAAGTAATTTGTTTTTATAGATTCAAGCCTACAACCCTGTGTAGAAAAAAAAAATAAAGATAAAAAGATACGCTCACACACACACAAACACACATATTTCTGTATACAGTATTTGGAGAGAAAGAGAGAGAATTTATATATATATCTATATATATATATATAGATAGATATATAGATATATATAGATATATAATTTAGATTTTATCCCTTTTTTATTTCTTTATTTTTTTCATCTTTTTAGACTTTTATTTAGTGTGAAGACGTGAGTGCTATTCATAGGCGTACAAATCTCTTTATTATTTATTTTTTACATAGTGGATGCATATTTTTAAATAATCTTTGTAATTTTTTTTTTTGTAACAGTTGTTTTTTTGATTATTTACTTATCTGTAGCATGCAGGAGTAGGATATTCATGGTCATAACTGCACAGCCGCCATTGACATTAAATCGCACATGATTTCTAAGCCACATCATTTTAATTTTGGAATGCAGCAATTTAAATTGAATTATATACTTTTGCAAGTCATTGGGTTTTGTGTACCTGTTTGCTGGCTTTCCTGTGTCGGGATTTGTAGTAATGTTTTTATTGGAATAAGGAATATTTGAGAATGACATGCGGCTTAGGTGTTGAGTGATAAGCTGACACATTAGTGGCCAAGATGTAATAGATTTGGTCCATTGAGTTCATTGGGACAGCTTAAGATATAATAGATTTGGCCCACTGGGTTCCTTGGGACAGACCAAGATGTAATAGATTTGGCCCATTGGGTTCCTTGGGACAGGACAATATGCAATAGATTTGGCCCATTGGGTTCCTTGGGAAAGGCCAAGATTCAATAGATTTAGTCCATTGGGTTCCTTGGGAAAGACCAAGATTCAGTAGATTTAGTCCATTGGGTTCCTTGGGATAGGCTAAGATGTAATAGATTTGGTCCATTAGGTTTCTTTGGGACAGATCAAGACGTAATAGATTTTGCCAATTAGGTTCCTTGGGGCAGGCAAAGATGTAATAGATTTGGCCCATTGGGTTTCTTGGGACTGGCTGAGATGTAATATATTTGGTCTGTGGGGTTCTTTGGGACAAACCAAGATGCAATAGATTTGGCCCATTGGGTTCCTTGGGAAAGACCAAGATTCAATAGATTTAGTCCATTGGGTTCCTTGGGATAGGCTAAGATGTAAGAGATTTGGCCCATTGGGTTCCTTGGGACAGGACAATATGTAATAGATTTGGCCCATTGGGTTTTTTGGGACTGGCCAAGATGTAATAGATTTGGTCTGTTTGGTTCCTTGGGAAAGACCAAGATTCAATACATTTAGTCCATTGGATTCCTTGGGATAGGCTAAGATGTAAGAGATTTGGCCCATTGGGTTCCTTGGGACTGGCCAAGATGTAATAGATTTGGTCTGTTGGGTACCTTGGGAAAGACCAAGATTCAATACATTTAGTCCATTGGGTTCCTTGGGATAGGCTAAGATGTAATAGATTTGGTCCATTAGGTTTCTTTGGGACAGATCAAGACGTAATAGATTTGGCCCATTGGGTTCCTTGGGACAGGCAAAGATGCAAGAGATTTGGCCCATTGGGTTCCTTGGGACAGGACAATATGTAATAGATTTGGCCCATTGGGACTGGACAATATGTAATAGATTTGGCCCATTGGGTTCCTTGGGATAGGCTAAGATGTAGTAGATTTGGTCCATTGGGTTCCTTGGGATGTAAGACTGAAATACCGCTACTGTCAGGAAAACCGTCTTCAACATTCACCCTGCACTGCAGTCACCATGATGGCGGAGCCTTGCCCAATTCAGCTTATCTTCCAGAAAAAGTACATAACAAGTCCACGAAGTAACATGAAAAAAAAATCTGGAGATTTATTAGAAAAATCAAAAGGTACTTTACGAGCGTGAAGGGCGACACCATGGCCATTGTTAGCTGTGGATCCTGGTGTGCATGGATGTGTTGGGAATCTTTGGGACTGTGCTATGGTGCCATGCGTGGTGATGGAGCCGATGGCGAAGGTTTAGAAGGTGAGGAGATCTTGGTGTGCATGGACAGGCATCGTGTTGGGAATCTTTGGGACTGTGCCATGATGCCATGCATGGTGATGGAGCCGATGGCGAAGGTTTAGAAGGAGAGAATATATTGGTGTGTATAGACAGGCACCGTGTTGGGAATCTTTGGGACTGTGCCATGATGCCATGCATGGTGTTGGAGCCGATGGCGAAGGTTTAGAAGGTGAGGAGATCTTGGTGTGTATAGACAGGCACCGTGTTGGGAATCTTTGAGACTGTGCCATGATGCCATGCGTGGTGATGGAGCCGATGGCGAAGGTTTAGAAGGTGAGGGGATCTTGCATTTGGTTGTTGAAAATAATAAATTGAGCTGCTGCTGAGAGTACAGTAATGCTTGCATGTCCATTCACACCACAGCATGTGCGCTGTTGTGCGCAGAAAGCATGATCACTGGTGTGTGTTGTATCGTGCGCCACCTTGGAATGCATTTTAAACACCTAACTAACCTTAAAACTGCCCCTCCCCCCTCCTAATGCCTGTGATAACTAATATGTGTGGGGTAGGTGTATACACTTAACTATATTCATCCGGTGACGTCATCCCGCTCCCCTATGTCAGCTAGCATGGCAGAAGGGGAGAGGAGGAAACGGCGACAACAGGCGGGCCATTGAAACCTATGAGCGATGTCACCGCCACAGGTGTTACTTGTCGGAGGACTCTTACCTGCAGCTGCTACTGGCTGACACCGGGGAGATCACATGACCAGACCGGAGTGGTCTTAAAGTGTTACTAAACCCAGGACTCTGCATTCACTATATCCAGTCTCCCCGGATCCCGCATTCACTATATCCGCTCTCCCCGGACCCTGCATTCACTATATCCGCTCTCCCCGGACCCTGCATTCACTATATCTGGTCTCCCCGGATCCCGCATTCACTATATCCGCTCTCCCCGGACCCTGCATTCACTATATCCGCTCTCCCTGGACCCTGCATTCACTATATCCGCTCTCCCCGGACCCTGCATTCACTATATCTGGTCTCCCTGGACCCCGCATTCACTATATCCGCTCTCCCCGGACCCTGCATTCACTATATCTGGTCTCCCCAGACCCTGCATTCACTATATCCGCTCTCCCCGGACCCTGCATTCACTATATCCAGTCTCCCCGGATCCCGCATTCACTATATCCGCTCTCCCCGGACCCTGCATTCACTATATCTGGTCTCCCCGGACCCTGCATTCACTATATCCGCTCTCCCCGGACCCTGCATTCACTATATCCGCTCTCCCCGGACCCTGCATTCACTATATCTGGTCTCCCCGGACCCTGCATTCACTATATCCGCTCTCCCCGGACCCTGCATTCACTATATCTGGTCTCCCCGGACCCTGCATTCACTATATCCGCTCTCTCCGGACCCTGCATTCACTATATCCGCTCTCCCACAGTACACACAACATACAAATGCAGTTATTTTAGTAAATATAAACTACTAAATCCCTTTTCTCATCAGCAGCATAAAGCGGTCTTGTGACTTCTGTCAGTGTCCAGCAGAGCACTGGTTAATCTTGTAAAAGGAGTCTTCATTCTCCTCTGACTGTGCTATGAGGCTGCATGACCCCTGACCCTCTGTCCGAACAGCGCTGATTGGCTCTGTGCTGATCACATGTACCACCACCCCCCCCCCCCCCCGTTCCCCAGAGAACCAAAAAAAAACTCTATTGCAAACAGAGCATGTGCAGACTTGCCACTGCTGCTTTAACTATGGCAGATGGATTGGGGACAGCAAAAGAAGGGGAGGATCAGAGAAGACAGGATCAAACAGCCTTTTTTACACAATGCAGAGGATTAGCCCCTTAGGTTCCACAGTGAGTATAACAAGCATGCTTTACTGCATCTACAGACTGATTGTACTGTTGGGGTTTAGTAACAATAAGTATGTCCATCATTCTCACACACTCACCTGCCTCCTGTCATTGATCCAGCACTGCTCCCCTCACTTCCTGGTCTCCTAGGAGGACTGGAGGCATAGGCTCCTCCTGCTGCTGTCAGTCAAGCTCCTGCGAGGAAGGAGATGGGGGGGTGGCTTATTGGTGCTGTGTGTCTCTATGGATGCGCACAGCCCGGCACAGGAATACATGTGCATGGAGGAGGAAGGAGCGGACGATGCTGGTGGGGGACTTCTGGAAGAGGACCAAAGGGACTTTTCTTTGCAATATCAATGCACAATGTCGGTATATAGAACCTCTTTTTTGATTTAGCAAAAAAAAAAAAAAAACTGCCTTTACTGTCACTTGTATCACTTTAAAGTACTATTAAAGCTTTGAAATTTTTTTTTTAATGACAAACATGTCATACTTACCAGTGGTTTTGCACAGAGCAGTCATGATCCTCCTCCTCTTGGGTCTCCCGCTGGTGCTCCTGGCTCCTCCCCCTTGACTTGACGCCCCCTGCTTTCCCTCATTTCCCAATGCTTTCTCAACCAATGAGGAGAGGGAGAGGTTTGTTGTTCCTTTTTCCCCCTTTTCACTTGGCTGATTTACTAAAACCGGAGGGTGCAAAATCTGGTGCATTTCTGCATAGACACCAATCCGCTTCCGGGTTTTATTGCCAAAAAAAAAAATGATTTCGATGTATTAGGTAAAAAAAAATAAATTTCAATGTATTAGGTCAAAAAAGTAAATTTGAATGCATTAGGTCAAAAAAATTTTTTTTTCGATGTATTAGTCCAAAAAAAATTAATTTCAATGTATTAGGCCAAAAAATAAATAAATTTCAGTGTATACTGTCAACAAATTTTATTTCAATTTATTAGGTCAAAAAATTAATTTCAATGTATTAGGCCAAAAAAATTAATTTCAATGTATTAGGCCAAAAAAAATTAATGTCAATGTATTAGGTCAAAAAATTTAATTTGGATGTATTAGGCTAAAAAAAAATAATAATTTTGATGTAGTAGGCCAAAAAATGTTTAATTTCAATGTATAAGGTGAGCAAATGTAATTTCAATGTATTAGGTCAAAAAATTAAATTTGGATGTCTTAGACCAATAAAAAAAATTATTTTTGATGTATTAGGCCAAAAAAAAAAAAATTTCAATGTATAAGGTCAACAAATTTAATTTCAATGTATAAGGTCAAAAAAATACATGTGGATGTATTAGGCCAAAAAAAAATAATTTCAATGTATTAGGCCAAAAAAAAATTAATTTCAGTGTATACTGTCAACAAATTTTATTTCAATTTATTAGGTCAAAAAATTAATTTCAGTGTATTAGGCCAAAAAAAATTAATGTCAACGTATAAGGTCAACAAATTGAATTTCAATGTATTAGGTCAAAAAATTAAGTTTGGATGCATTAGGCCAAAAAAAAATAATTTGATGTATTAGGCCCAAAAAAAATTAATTCCAATGTATAAGCTCAACAAATTTATTTTCAATGTATTAGGTCAAAAAATAAAATTTGGATGTGTTAGGCCAAAAAAAAAAATAGTTTTGATGTATTAGGCCAAAAAAAAATAATTTCAGAGTATAAGGTCAACAAATTTAATTTCAATGTATTAGTTCAAAAAATTAAATTTGGATGTATTAGGCCAAAAAAAAAAATTATTTCAATGTATTAGGCCAAAAAAATGTATTTCAATGTATAAGATCAACAAATTTAATTTCAATGCATTAGGTCAAAAAAATAAATTTGGATGCATTAGGCCAAAAAAAAATTATTTTGATGTATTAGTCCAAAAAAATGAATTTCAATGTATAAGGTCAAAAAATTAAATTTGGATATATTAGGCCAAAAAAAAATTATTTTGCTGTATTAGGCCAAAAAAAATTAATTTCAATGTATAAGGTCAAAAAATTTAATTAAGATGTATTAGGCCAAAAAAAAATATTTCGCTGTATTAGGCCCAAAAAATAGTAATTTTGATGTATTAGGCCAAAAAAAATTAATTTCAACTTATAAGGTCAACAAATGTAATTTCAATGTATTAGGTCAAAAAAATAAATTTGGATATATCAGGCCAAAAAAAAAAAAATGTTTTTAATGTATCAGGCCAAAAAAAATAACTTCAATGTATAAGATCAACAAATATAATTTCAATGTATATGGTCAATAAATGTAATTAATTTCCATATATAAGGTCAAAAAAATATAATTTCAATGGACCAGGTCAAAACTTTAATTTCAATATATAGGGTCATAATTTTTAATTTCAATGTACAAGGTCAAAAATGTAATTTCAATCTATAAGGTCAAAATTTTTAATTTCAATGTACAAGGTCAAAAATTTAATTTCAATATATAGGGTCGCAATTTTTAATTTCAATGTACAAGGTCAAAACTTTAATTTCAATATATAGGGTCGCAATTTTTAATTTCAATGTACAAGGTCAAAAAAAATTAATTTCCATATAGAAGGTCAAAAAAATGTTTCACCAAAGCTCAAAAATGCTGTAGATAAATGGATGTTTTTGACCAACACGTTACAAAGCAATGCAGACAGATATTTACCTCTTTTTTTTTATTTTTAAAGTGATCCAGACTTTGAAAGTACGTCTTTGTTTTGTGCAAAAGATTCCAGAGGTCTTTATTCACGAGCATCAGACAAAAACTTTTTTTTTTTTTTTTCTAAGAGGCTTAAAGTAGAGTCTGCGTGTTCTGACCACCCACGTACATACATGTGGGCCTCGTGCTTTTGTTGATTACCGATGACGAGGCTTAATTGCCTGTGTTATTATCATATCTAGATGGATTAATCTGGAAGAAAATGTCTGTCTTTCTCATTTCGGCAGAACGGCCAACAATAAAAAAAAAAAAAAAAAAAAAAATACAGACATTTTCCTGTCCTTTTTTCTTTTTTCTTTTATTTCCCACAGCTATGGTTTTGGTTTGGAGACATCTTACCCACCAGGTGTTGGAGGTCTACGACTCCTAGGATGGCTTGATGAGGATGGTGTCTCCAAAAGAAGAGTCACTTCACAAAAAAAAATTAAAAAAATAAAAAATAAAATTAAAAAAATTTTTTTTTTTTTTTTTTTTTTTACGGAGAAACTTTTTTGACGTCGGTTGTGATCGTGTTAAACTTTTACTGAGACCGTCTCGTAAACAATTCCTCAGACACTTAAATGATATCGTTATGTATGGCCTTTTGTGCCGTGTCTATTTGTAAACCATGTCAGAGACAGATTTCCAATGTTTACACCGAATTTATGTCGTTTTATTACTGCAAATTGATTCTATCTAAACATCTCGTCTGAACGGAGGGGGGGGGGTGTGCCTGAGGTCTGGGGGGAGCGCAGAAGGTTGCAGTTAGATCTGTTCAGTTCTTGTCTCCTCGGCTGTGAACCCCCAAAAAACACGACATCCACGGTGCATGGGGGGGGGTCACAATCGGATCCTCGTCTTTAGAGATCTCTCATCTGCTCCCGTGTGTGACCGTTTGAACCTCATGGCGATATCTCTTCTCAAGATAGACGTATTTTTTTTTTTATACAAACAATACCAAAACCTTAGGCTGGCCATAAATTATAATTTATTTTTTATTATTTTTTATTTTATTTATTATTTTTTATTATTTTTCTTTAGAAAATTGCTTTAGATTTACCAAAAAAAACATATAATAGGAGGTCAAACCTGAACAACACTTTCAATTGTATCCAATTATGCAGGCTCTTGCGCTACATAGTTGAAGGTAAATCTAAAGTAAATTGGGCAGAAAATTGTATAGTGTATGGCTAGCCTTGCTTCCCTCCGAAATATAAAATATATTCCTCATTTTGTACAAACATATATATATACGGTATGTGTGTGTGTGTATATATATATGTGTATTATTTTTTAAAATGTATTATCTATTTATTAAATAATTTTTTTCTTTTTTTAAGAATTTTTTGTGTTTTTTTTTCATTTATAAAAGTGATTTTTATTTCTTTTAGTTTTTTTTAGTCTTTTAATATTATTATTATTTCTTTTTTTATTATTATTATTATTATTATAATACAGGATTTATATACCGCCAACAATCTGCCAACAATCCGCTCAGCACTATACAATATAAAGGGAGACAATAGAGTTCAATACAAGAGGGTTAGGAGGGCCCTGCTCTTTTTTTTTTTTTTTTTTTTAATTTGGAGGTAATTTGTTTGAAGAAAGTCCTTTTGGGTGTAAATAGGGATAAAAAAAAATCTAAAAATGTTTTTACTGTGTATTATATAAATATATATATATATATAAATATATATATATATATATATATATATTTATAAATATAAATATATATATATATATATATATATATATATATAATGTGTATTTTATATATATATATATATATATATATATACACACATATACAGGCGCACCTCAGTTTACAAACACCTCTGTTAACATCATTTTCTGTTTATGAATGAAAATCCATTGAAAATAATGCCTCGGTTTAAAGTAGTAAGCTTCCCCGTGCCTTTAAAGGGCACTTATTAATTACTTATTTATTTTAAAAAAGAAATATAATTTTTTTTGTGGTTTTTTTTTTCAGTGACTTTTATTTCTTTTAGTTTTTTTAGTCTTTTATTATTATTATTTTTTTTATTATTATTTATTAGTATTATACAGGATTTATATGGCACCAACAGTTTGATCAGCGCTTTACAATATAACGGGAGACAATAGGGTTCAATACAAGAGGGTTAGGAGGGCCCTGCTCAGTCTTTTAGTTTTTTTTTCTTTCTTTTTTTTTTTTTTTTAATATCTATTTCACTATTAACTCGTGATTGGAACAGTTTTATAGTTTTTTTTTCTATAAATTATTTTTTTCTTTTCTTTCTTTTAGTTCTTTTTTTTTTTTTTTTAAACAACAGTACCCTGGCTGAGCAATTCTTGCATAAAGAATGCATTTTCAATATAATATTATTTTTTAAATAATTTTCTTTTTAGTTTATGTTATTTTTCATGTGTTTTTTTTTTAAATATAATATCATTTTTTAAATAATTTTCTTTTTAGTTTATGTTATTTTTCATGTGTTTTTTTGTTTTCAGTCTTTTTTTATTTTACAATAACAGTACCAAAGCTGTTGTTTTGTGCAAATATAGTTCTTGCGTAAAGAATCTATTTTTTTTTTTTTTTACAATAACCGTACCATGGCTGAACAATTCTTGCATAAAGAATGCATTTTCAAAGATAATCATTTTTTAAATAATTTTCTTTTTAGTTTATGTTATATTTCATGTGTTTTTTTTTTTTCAATATAATATAATTTTTTAAATAATTTTCTTTTTAGTTTATGTTATTTTTTCATGTGTTTTTTTACAATTACAGTACCAAAGCTGTTGTTTTGTGCAAAAATAATTCTTGCATAAAGAATCTTTTTTTTTTTTTTTTTTTTTTTTTTACAATAACCGTACCATGGCTGAACAATTCTTGCATAAAGAATGCATTTTCAAATATAATAATTTTTTAAATAATTTTCTTTTTAGTTTATGTTATTTTTCATGTGTTTTTTTTTTCAATATAATTTTTTAAATAATTTTCTTTTTAGTTTATGTTATTTTTCATGTGTTTTTTTTACAATAACAGTACCAAAGCTGTTGTTTTGTGCAAATATAGTTCTTGCATAAAGAATCTATTTTTTTTTTTTTTTTACACCAGTCCTAGTTAATTTTCCAGCTGTGTAAATATTGATAAGATAACAATAGAATTTGTTCCCGACACATATGGCTGAGACAATTCAATGAAGTAATGTTCCTCCACCAGCATTAATTAAACTGCTCGAGTTCGAAAGCCATTAATGATCAATACCGGCTATAGAGTGCTCTTTTTCTATTTTTATTTTTATTTTTTTTTGTCCTTTTTTTTTGTCCTTTTTTTTTTGCCAGATCTTGTTTACATTCTGTTGGCTACTGACAAGCCAGATACGGCTACGCTTTCCAAAATGGTTATTATTTTTTTCCCAGAGAGGAACAGCTTTATCTTTATATGCGGCATAAAATGAAATATGATGTAATTATGCATTTTTCTGGAAAAAAAATACAATATATGCATTTATATATTTTATTTATTTTATATTTTTATAAAATATATATTTTATAAAGTATTATATATATATATATATATATATATATATAATATATGTATATATATATATATATATATATATATATATATATATATTTATTTATTTATTAATTGTAATTTTTAATTGCATTTTTCAATGCAAGGAAATAGCTGTAAATATTTTGTGAAATGGCCGGACAAACATCATTTGGACCTATTCAGCATGGCGTTGAACTTCAGTATTGCTGTCCATGGCGACCTTGGGTTGTCACCAGGGGCGGACTGACAACTCATGGGGCCCCCGGGCAATAGGGGATCATGGGGCCCCTGTGTCCTTGCCCACACTCAAACCTCACCCAAAAAAGCCTATGAAAGGTTCCAGGGGCATCTCATGGGGCCCCCCTACTGATCCCGGGCCCTCGGGCAGTGCCCGAGAGCCTAAATGGTCAGTCTGCCCCTGGTTGTCACAAGGATAGGAAGTGACGGTAAATCTCCCTATGATGCCGGCCATGCATGGGTTCGAAATTTGACCGATTTTTTGGACCTAAGAATAATCGGCCGATTTTTGCAAAACGACGTTTTCAATTTTCGGACGAACAGTTGTTCGGAATTTGACCCATGTATGGCCTGCATAACAGGCAAAACTTCTGTTCCTTCCAGGTCACGGCTCATGCGCATATTCTTTTCGGAAAAACAATCGTATGATTGAATTTTCAAAAATGCCCGATCACCGAAAAGGGGAGGAACCAGGAAAATTGGCCGGTGCCATTGACCCACTAACAGAGCGAAAATCGGCCGATTATTCTTCGGTCTGAAAAATCGGTCGAATTTTGACCCATGTATGGCCAACATAATGGGGAGATTTACTGTCACTTCCTGTCCTGGTGACAACCCAAGGTTTCCACCTACGTATGGCCAACATTATATGGGGTGAACTTTATGACTCGGTCAACCAATTTTCAAAATCATTGATGGTGCCATCGGATTACCGAGCGAATGACGTTTTCGATTTTCGGATGAAAAATCGTTTGTATCTCGACCCATTTATGGCCTGCATTAGTCATGCAGACAGCAAAAACCTAAAAAAAAACCCTCTACGCTTTAGTATAGGCTTTTTTTTCAGCTGTTCACCCTTGTCACGGTTGGAGAGGTTTTCCCTCCCCCCTGTTTTGATCTCAAGGGAACAGAATTACCGCCCCTCACCCCCCCCCAAAAAAAAAAGTCTTGAGTACTTATATTTTAAGTGTATACAAACCCTTATGCAGGCCATAGATGGGTTGAAAACTAGCCATTTTTAATAAAAAAAAATGAAAAATCGGTCGTTCAATAGGCCGACGTTACCACCAACGGTAAAAAAAATCGGCTGATTTTAGTCCCGTCTACGGCCGGCAATTTTCCTTCTGTCCCTGCAGAGAGCTCCGCTAGAATATTTTACATGAAAGTCTTGCGGTTGCAACAATGTATCCATTTGTATCCATTTTTATTCGGATACAAATGGATACATTGTTGCAACCGCAAGACTTTCATGTAAAATATAATAGCGGATTGGAATTCTTCTTCTTTTTCTTCTTTTTCTTCTTCTTCTCATTTTCCTTCTTTTTCTGCTTCTTCTTTTTCTTCTTTTCTTCTTCTTTTCTTCTTTTTCTTTTTCTTCTTTTTCTTCTTCCTCTTCTTTTTCTTATTCTTTTCTTCTTCTTCTTTTTCTTCCTCATCTTCTGCTTCTTTTTCTACTTCTTCCTCTTCTTCTTTTTCTTCTACTTTTCCTTCCGCTTCCTCTTCTTTTTCTCTTCTTCTTTCTCTTCTTCTTTTGCTTCCTCTTCTTCTGCTTCTTTTTCTTCTTCTTTTTCTTCTTCTTCTCCTTCCTCTTCTTCTTCTTTTTCTTTTTCTTCCTCTTCTTCTTTTTCTTCTTCTTCTTCCTCTTCTTCTTCTTTTTCTTCTTCTTCTTCTTCTACTTTTGCATCTTTTTCTTCTTCTTCCTCTTCTTCTTCTTTTTCTCCTTCCTCTTCTTCTTTTTCTTTTTCTTTTCTTCCTCTTCTTCTTTTTTTCTTCTTTTTTTTTTTCCTTATTCCTCTTCTTTTTCTTTTTTTTTCTTCTTTTGCTTCTTTTCTTCCTCTTCTTTTCTTCTTCTTCTTTTTCTTCTTTTCTTCTTCTTCTTTTTCTGCTTCTTGCAGGTCACGGCTCATGCGCAGATTTTTTTATTGGTAAAACGATCGGCCAATTTGCCCATCATTGCCGGGAAAATTGTCCGATCGTCAAAATCTGCTGCAAATTTTCCAACATGCCCGATAAAAAAAATGTACCAAAACCCTGAAAAATGGCCAACCAATTAACCCACTAATGGTGCGAAAATTGGCCGATTTTTTTTTTGATTTTCAACCCGTCTATGGTCTGCATTATGTTGAGAAAAAAAAATAGAAGGGTTGTACTGAAAGAAATGCAAAAGTAAGCAATTAAATTTTTAATTAACTATCGAGAACGTCGATAAATTGGTGGAGTGACTCCTCCTCCATAAGTAACTCTTCTTCTTCTTTTTCATTGCAGGTAAGTAATGGATTCCAAGTAGGGGCCACTTACCGCCATCGAGTTCTCGATGAAGGAGGGGTGCAGGCTGTCTGATGTTGAGGATCTCCAACTGCTTGGTTTGTCTTCAGTGCTGATCTCCCATTGTGTGAATGTGTTCATCCATCGATGCTCTGCTCCATGGTGTCACCTTTTCTATGCAGCCTGAACCCCTCATTCTTCAAGTGCTCAAAGGTGACGCCGTCTTTCTGCTTCAAATCCATTGTTTACCTGAAATGAGAAAGAAGATGAGTTACTGTAGAGCAATGGTCTCCAAACTGTGGCCCTTTACTTGCCTTTACCTGGCCTTTGGGCAGTATTCCTGTCACTGACACCAATGATGGGGCACCTTCCTCCTCACTGTTGCTATCGATGGGGCACTATTCCTTCCAGTGACACCATTGATAGGGCACTATTTCTCCCACAGACATCATCAATGGGGCACTATTCCTCCCACTGACACCATTGATAGGACACTATTCCTACTACTGAGATCAACAATAGGATACTTTCCCTCCATCTGACATCATCAATGGGACACTATTCATCCCACTGACACCAATGATGGGGCACTATTCATCCCACTGACACCAATGTTGGGGCACTATTCCTCCCACTGACATCATCGATAGGACACTATTCCTCCAACTGACACCAATGATGGGGCACTATTCCTCCCACTGACACCATTGATAGGACACTATTCCTCCCACTGATACCAATGTTGGGGCACTATTCCTCCCACTGACACCAATGTTGGGGCACTATTCCTCCCACTAATACCAATGATGGGGCACTATTCCTCCCACTGACACCAATGTTGGGGCACTATTCCTCCCACTAATACCAATGATGGGGCACTATTCCTCCCACTAATACCAATGATGGGGCACTATTCCTCCCACTGATACCAATGTTGGGGCACTATTCCTCCCACTGACACCAATGTTGGGGCACTATTCCTCCCACTAATACCAATGATGGGGCACTATTCCTCCCACTGACATCATCGATAGGGCACTTCCTCCCACTGACATCATCAATAGGACACTTCCTCCCACTGACACCTTCGATGGGGCACTATTCCTCCCACTGACACAATCGATGGGGCACTATTCCTCCCACTGACACCAATGTTGGGGCACTATTCCTCCCACTGACATCATCGATGGGGCACTATTCCTCCCACTGACACCATCGATGGGGCACTATGCCTCCCACTGACACTATTGATGGGGCACTATTCCTTCCACTGACACCATCGATGGGGCACTATTCCTCCCACTGACACCATTGATGGGGCACTATTCCTCTCACTGACACCATTGATGGGGCACTAT
Source organism: Staurois parvus (assembly GCF_062004578.1). Taxonomy (NCBI): domain Eukaryota; kingdom Metazoa; phylum Chordata; class Amphibia; order Anura; family Ranidae; genus Staurois; species Staurois parvus. The sequence goes on from NW_028319410.1 coordinate 2,278,452, forward strand.
TCCTCCCACTGACACCATTGATGGGGCACTATTCCTCCCACTGACACCATTGATGGGGCACTATTCCTCCCACTGAGACCAATAATGGGACCTTATTCCTCCCACTGATACAATGATGGGGCACTATTCCTCCCACTGACACCATTGTTTACTCCCTCAGGCAAGAGTCCGGCCCCCCTAAAGTCTGAAGGACAGTAAAGTGGCCCTTAGTTTATACAGTTTGGAGGATGTACGGGAAGAATCGCTCTACCAACCCGGGAAGTTCCAATCACTTATGTATGTTAATAAGAAAATGTACGCCCAATTCCATTCCTTTCATTGCGGTTCTTGTGTATGTTGTTAAAAACCTTCAGTTAGGTCTCGGCCCTCGGACCCCTGTGGCCCCCAGGTCTGAAGTTTGTGACACATCCATCACCTCTGACAACTGCCATTGGACCAACCACCACAGGTCTGATTGGCAGTGGAGTCCAGAGGGAGGAGCATCAGCTGCTTAGGTCTGCACAGGAGCTTGTGGCCTTGGTGAGCAGTCTGGAAGAAGGTGTTGGGATGTATTGGCACACGTAACACGTAACACGTGACATTGCTATGTTGTCCACCATGAGAGCACACGTTCTGGTTGTCATTGCCAGTGCTGCCTTCAGGAAATACAGAGGTAGTGTTGTCATCCTAACACAAGTCCAAGAGGATTACCCATATGGAAGAAAAATATACTTAAAATATATTTTTTAAATATTCTTCCCAAATATATTGCCATATATTTGAAAGACTACAATTTTGGCCATATTCAATATATTTCAAAATATATCTCAATAAATATATATATATATATACTGTATGTTGAAATGCGTTTTTATTACAAAATATATGACAAATATTTAATAAAATACATTTCAAATATACTGTATGTCTTTAAAAAATAAAAAATATTCAAAATATTTAAATACATGTATATATATTTATATATATACTGTATGTTGAAATGTGTTTTTATTACAAAATATAAATATATCAAAAATATTTTTAAAAATGTATTTCAAATATACTGTATGTATTTTTTTAAAAATACAAATCTACAATTTTGGAATGCATTACATTACAAATATAGGTAATAACATGTGCTCAAATGACTTTTTTATACGTTAAAAAAAATCTGAAGAATATATTTAAAAAATATATATATATTTTTCAAATATATATTTTTTTAAATATATTCTTCCGATTTTTTTTTTAAACATATGAAAAAAGTAATTTTAACATCTATTTTTACATATATTTGTAAATGGATTCCAAAAAATGTAGATTTGTATTTTTAAAGGCATACAGTATATTTGAAATGTATTTAAAAAAAATATTTTTCATATATTTTGTAATAAAAACGCATTTCAACATACAGTGTATATATATCTTTATATATATATAAATACATATAAAAATACACACATATATATATATATATATATATATATATATACATATATATGTACATATATATATATATATATATATGTGTGTGTGTGTGTGCATATATATATATATATATATATATATATATATATATGCACACACGTGCCATGTATTGTCCCCCCTATTGTACAGCGCTGAGCAAACCCTTTGGCGCTATATAAACTCGTAGTAATAATAATAATAATAATAATAATATATATTTATATATTGAGATATATTGAGATATATTTTGAAATAGTTTGAATATTTGTATTTTTTAAAGACATTCAGTATATTTGAAATGTATTTTTTAAAATAGTTGTCATATATTTTGTAATAAAAATGCATTTCAACATGCAGTGTATATATATATATATATAAAATACACAGTAAATCCCCAAGTAGAAGACACATACATACAAAACGTATGTATATGTGATCAACTCCACTGAATATAAACCACGCTCAAAATTTTTTTTTATAAGTGAAAAATAAAAATGGAAATAAATAAAAACATAAATAGCTGCTACTTTCACCTGTAAATGAAAAATTCTAACTAATACATAATATTTTGAATTGCCAAAATATACGTGTGAGTGCTGCACGTATATTTTGGCAATTCAAAATATTATGTATTAGTTAGAATTTTATATATATATATATATATATTGAAATATATTGAATACGGCCAAAATTGTAGCATTTCTAACATATGTCAATATATTTGGGAAGAATATTTTTAAAATTTTTTTCAAATATATTTTTCTCCCATGTGGGTAGAAATATTTTTTGTCAGAAAGTTACTACAGGCACATCACCGGAGAGGAGGTAAGTTTTGCATCCAGAGTTGCTTTGTTATTTACAAAAAAAAACAAAACAAAAAAAGATATGACATTGAAAAAAAAATGTTAAAAGTTAAGCTTTTTGCTTCTGTCAAGTGTCTGTGTGGTTGCTACCAGGGGCGGACTGACCATTTGGAAACTTGGGCACTGTCCAAGGGCCCGGGGTCAGTAGGGGGCCCCATGAGATGCCCTTGGTACCTTTTTCATAGGCTTTTTTGAGTTTGGGCAAGGACACAGGGGCCCCATGATCCCCTATTGCCCGGGGCCCCATGAGTTCTCAGTCCACCCCTGGTTGCTACAAAGCTGCCTTTCATGTGGAATTAGGTAGAACTTTTTTCTCAGTTCCTTCTAAGCTTCATCCCCGGAGTAGTAAAATGTTACCTGTCCACCAGTGTTGTCTATGGTCGCCATGCTGGTTCTCCACACCTAGGGAAGGTGGAGAACAGCAGGTCCTGTTAAATCCCCTAAAGAGTTTATTGGTCCGGTTTACACAACAGTATTCCGCTATCGCTCGTGCCGAACTAGTTTCCCTTTGTAACTTTTTATTATTTTTGTTGGTTTGGCATGTAAAAAATGACAAGCATCTGCCTCCACAGCTGGTTCAGCTCTTCTGTATCTTCGTTCACTATTAAGATACCATATGCTGCTTAAAATAATGATGAAAAAGATAAAATTATCCCCAAGAATCACAATTATCAGAATTGGCAGAAAAAAAATGATACAGACAGGCTTAGTTCTCTTGCCTCCCATGCTGTCATTGAAGGGCTTCTGGCTGAACTGGTGTTAGAACGTGATCGTCTCTGTGTTACAGATATGGGGGACGACACTGGAAGATGCATGGGAGCTCAGCAGCAAGCTATGATGAGGGATAGGAACCTTGGCACAGCTATGAAGGACTGCCCCTACTGTGGAAAAACCTTTAGGACTTCCCACCACCTAAAGGTGCATTTGAGGATTCACACAGGTAAGACCCAGACCCAGGAAATAAAGTAGTACTAATCTGACATCAATAACACACCAAGAAACAAGCATCACCCTGGTGGCTCCATCCGCCGGCTCTGATCACCACTGCCGGGTACAGAAGGCCCACGTGGAGCACATCTCACTCACCATGCAGTCATCCAATATAGAGACCGGGAGTCACAACTGTTTGTGTCAACCAACTGTTACAAATCCAGGAATGGCTTCAGCTCAGACTCTTTCCTCGACGCATTCCCTGTAGGTCTTGACCATAAAGCTCATTCTTCTTGATCATAAAGCTCTTTCTTCTTGACCATAAAGCTCATTCTTCTTGATCATAAAGCTCATTCTTCTTGACCGTAAATCTCATTCTTCTTGACCATAAAGCTCATTCTTCTTGATCATAAAGCTCATTCTTCTTGACCATATAGCTCATTCTTCTTGACCATAAAGCTCATTCTTCTTGACCATATAGCTCATTCTTCTTGACCATATAGCTCATTCTTCTTGACCATAAAGCTCATTCTTCTTGATCATAAAGCTCATTCTTCTTGATCATAAAGCTCATTCTTCTTGACCATAAAGCTCATTCTTCTTGACCATATAGCTCATTCTACGATTCCTAGGAGACCACTGTGATGAAGCCTTATGTGGTGAAACGCATTAGGGGGAGTGGTCTATGGGAGGAGTTTGAGCTGAAGCCGCTCCTGGATTTGTAACGCTCGGTTGACACAAACAATGTGCTGCCCCGTTCTCTATGTTATCATTACTCTACGTTTGGCTTTCCAACCCAACTGGACTTCCAGTTTAAATGAGCTAAATACATTCCAGAATAATTGAAACAAAAAGGTATGCAGAGTTTTGCAGTTGGTTTTCTTTAGAAAGCAGCCACAGCCTGAATAGAAAAGCCTGTCCCCTGCCAGCATGCTGCGGAGAAGGACCCTTGCTCTGTATGTGGAAGCAGCGTTTTCTCTGTAGAGGTCCAACACGCCCACTGCTGAGGAACATATCTAGTTCTGCTGTTTGGAGAGCTCTAGCTCTGCCCCATGTCAGACCTCTTCAGAGAGGCCTCTTCTAACACTCCGGGGCGGGCTTTTCTACTCAGGCCGTGGATACTTTGTAAAGAAAACAAACAGTAAGACTTTGTGTGCACTTTGCTTCGATGCGCCTGGAATTTATTTAGCCGATTTAAACTGAAAATCTGATTAGGATTTGAGCATTAAAAGGTTCAGTCCACTCAAAACTGATCATTCCCATTTTGGTAGAATGTTGAAGAGTTTAAGCGAAACTCCAGGCACATACACAAGTTAATGCAGCTCTGTTTTTATTAATACATCGGTAAATGTATATTTTTTTAAATGCAAGTAGTGTAGGTAGCTGAATTTGCCATAGTGCGAAAGATTTCCCCATTGGAGTGACTTTCCTTCACTTCCTGTCTTCAGACACAACAGGAAGTGAAAGGAGATCTTTCCAAAGCAAGCTAAATCTTCTTGTAGGGCTTGTTCATACGTGAGGCTGGGAGGACAGTAAAATCCCAAGGCCCCTCTACCCCCTGTAGGTGCAGAGGCAACGGTCCTGGTGTACCCAAGCAAAAATGATACCTCCTGTCACTTGCGTCAGGTGTAGCCCCCACCGAATGCAACCCATTCAAGTGAATGGAGCTGCTTTTCAAGCACCCCATAGCTGCATTGCGGTAGTGATGAAGGTGTTAAAGCAGGCAGTGAGGAGGTGATACAACACATTGTCCCCACCTCTCAAATGGTCTCAGAGAGCGCCACTAATGTAGCTGAACCCAGGGGCAGACTGACAACTCATGGGGCCCCCGGGCAATATGGGATCATGGGGCCCCTGTGTCCTTGCCCAAACTCAAAAAGCCTATGAAAAAGGTACCAGGGGCATCTCATGGGGCCCCCTACTGACCCTGGGCCCTCGGACAGTGCCAGGGTTTCCAAATGATCAGTCTGCCCCTGGCTGAACCCTTAGACCAGGGTTTCTAAACCAGGGTTCCATGGCACCCTAATGTTCCTCCAGAGGTTGCTAGGGGTTGTTTGAACAATGAGCAATTTCTGCCTTTCAGATAAGTTCCCACTGACACCATTGATCTTTTTTAGCTATCTTAAAGGGGATCATTCTTGCCAAGTACCCAAGGGTGGACTGACCATTTAGCCACTCGGGCACTGACCGAGGGCCCGGGGTCAGTATGGGGCCCCATGAGATGCCTCTGATACCTTTCATAGGCTTTTTTGGGTGTGGATTGAGTGTGGGCGAGGACACAGGGGCCCTATGATTTCCTATTGCCCAGGGGCCCCATGAGTTGTCAGTCCACCCCTGCAATGACCTCAAGGGTAAGGGGCGTTCTTCCCATTGACCATCACACTGATGTATCATGAGTTGTAGATTTAGCAATTTTTAGCAGGGGTTCCCTGAGATCGGAAAGGAATTTCAAGGGTTGAGGTTGAGAAAGGCTGCCTTAGAAAGTTGTCACCTGTCCCCATGATAAAACTTCAACTCTATTCCTTTTCGAGCGATAACTCAAAATGTCAGATTTGCCCTCACTTTGAGCCTGGGTGATGAGGGACACCAAGACAAACAAGGAGGTTGAGTCTTCCAATAGGATCACAGACAAGGGGGCTAGATTGCCCCCTTGTCTGTGATCCCATTGGAAAACTCAACCTCCTTGTTATGAATGAACTCAACCCTACGTTATGAAAGATAGAACTTTTTATATACTTCATGCTCTTGGAGATTCCAGTGGTGAGCTTTCTCTGCAATAGTTTGTGGTTCTGATCCCCTCCTTCAGGGCCAGAAGAAAGGTGTTACTCTCTTAACAGTTGGATTTCTCAATGACTCGTTGGGGGGATTTGGCTTCTGAGTGGCCACAACAGGCGGAAGTGGAAATTCTGTTTTGGGATATCTCCTCACTGGGGTTTTTGAAGGATAAAATTAGCCAGCATGTCAAGTTGCCAAGCACTAGGCAAAGCAATTTGACCCCTTTATGACCACCCAACACATATGTGCGGTGGCAAAAGGGTGGGCTTTAACGCTTATGTGTCTCAGGGCATGTCAAGGTTCTGAGAGCGTCCTTGCAGCGCAAACACCAAGCTGCCTAAGTCCAGGCTAATGATCAGTAGCTGGCGGGACCAGCTTCCGATCGTGTGACCACTGTGACAGTGGTCACATGATCGCCGATACTTCTCGACCCCCCCCCCCCCTTAGGCTTTCCAAACTGTTTAAAGGGATGCCAGGGTGGGCAGGAAGGTTTAAAATTGAAGCCATGTTATATTTGCTCCAATCTGAAATTTCCTATAGGCAAGGACACTCATACATAGGTTAGGTTTATGCCAGCTCACTTAAAACTAGATCTAAACCAACCTAAAAAATCAATTGCTCATAAACCTCCAAAAAAAAATGGTGGTGGGAGGGGCTTGGGACTCCCAAGTTATACAGATTCCGACTCTTCTTTTAGGGGGCATACTACTATGATTGTGGACAGTTTTCTACTTTTACTACAGGAGGCTCCTGCTGCTCACTTGGCCTCGTCCCACACATGGTAAACCCATAATGAGGGCATACCCAGGGCTGGGACAAGGGGTGGGCAGGAGGGGTGGCTGCACTGGGCACAATGATTTATTGCAGGGATGGGGGCACCCTGCACTGAGTTCCTTCTGTTGCAAGGCTTATAGAAGTAGTGACTGGCACTGGGAGCAGTGAGGAGAGAGCTGGGAGAAGGTGTGGGTTGTGCACCCCCTAAGCGGATCCCCTAAGCTCGCACATCATGAATGGGAAGGGGGCGGGGCATTGTTTAGCAAGTTTGCCCTGTGCGCAAGATGAAATGCTGAAAGCACAGAAATTAGTGAGTCAACCCACCTTCCTGCTAGCAGGAGGAGGAAACGCCTGGAATTTATTTGCTCAAAAATGTCAACCGAAGCAGGTGATAGGTCATGCTCATACCTCGGTTGTCATAACATTCATTCAACCCATTCCCCATTGGGTGCCGAAAAACCATCCCTCAATCAAAAGGCCCTTAGGGAATGCCGGAATATGTTCCCCCTAATATTCAGGAGTGTTTCATTTAACTAGCAAGGCACCAACAAGAGCTATTCTCTCTCTTCCTGATATGATTGGCTTTGCCAACTTGTCGTAATGGCCATTTATTTGCTCAAAAAATGTCAACCGGAGCAGGTGATGGGTCATGCTCTTACCTCGGTTGTCATAAGACCCATTCAACCCATTTCCCATTGGGTGCCGAAAAACCATCCCTCAATCAAAAGGCCCTTAGGGAACCCCAGGATATGTTCCCCTAATATTCAGGAGTTTTTCATTTAACTAGCATGGCACCAACAAGAGCTATTCTCTCTCTTCCTGATATGATTGGCTTTGCCAACTTGCAGTAATGGACATTCTTAACACGGTACAACTTACAACCAATTAGGGAGTCAACCCACCTTCCTGCTAGCAGGAGGTGGAAAGACCTGGAATTTATTTGCTCAAAAATGTCAACCGAAGCAGCTGATGGGGTCATGCTCATACCTCGGTTGTCATAAGACCCATTGAACCCATTCCCCATTGGGTGCCGAAAACCATCCCTCAATCAAAAGGCCCTTAGGGAATGCCGGAATATGTTCCCCCTAATATTCAGGAGTGTTTCATTTAACTAGCAAGGCACCAACAAGAGCTATTCTCTCTCTTTTCCTGGTATGATAGGCTTTGCCAACTTGCTTGCAGTAATGGCCATTTATTTGCTCAAAAAATGTCAACCAAAGCAGGTGATGAGTCATGCTCTTACCTCGGTTGTCATAAGACTCATTCAACCCATTCCCCATTGGGTGCCGAAAAACATCCCTCAAGCAAAAGGCCCTTAGGGAACGCCGGAATATGTTCCCCTAATATTCAGGAGATTTTCATTTAACTAGCATGGCACCAACAAGAGCTATTCTCTCTCTTCCTGATATGATTAGCTTTGCCAACTTGCAGTAATGGCCATTCTTAACACGCTACAACTTGGGCCGTCCAGTAATTGGTCATAGTTACATAGTTAGTCTGGCTGAAAAAAGACAAAAGTCCATCCAGTTCAACCATTTCAAAAACCTGCTCTTTGGTGCTGACAGACTTTTTCCTCTGAATGTAATGCATTTATATTATTATTAATATTTATTATAAATAATAACACACATATTTAATATTTATTTCGTATTAATATGTTATGTGATCAGCGTAAATTAATTAGATGCGTTCTTTAGGCCTAGGAATGATGCTGTGGCCAGAACAGAATTGAGGACTGACTCACTTAGATTTGTTTATAATTCATCCCGTAAAACTTAAAGTGGTATTAAGCGCACAACCAAACATAAATTGAAGCTTACGAATGCTTAGAAGTGGTGGCTGCATTAGTTTTCTTAAATTTTTTTCCCCTCTGTTCTCACCTAGTAAACTGGCCAGTAACAAACCTCCTGTGTTAGCGCCCCCACTCTGGAGGAATGAGGACAGGGGGCACCTTAGCCCCAGGTTCACATCTATGCGGGTGGTGCCATTGCGGATCCGTGCAGCCGCACCTCCCGCACAGAGAATTTCGGACCCACAGGCGGGTGCCATTAGTTCTAATGGCACGCTGCCCGCACTGGGAAATGCAACCGTACTGGGAACCTCGGACTGCGTTTTCCAAAGTAGTGCCGGGACTTCTTTCCCTGCGTGTCATGGGGCACAGGAGTCTATTCAAATGAATGTGCTCTCGTGCCCACGCAAAACGTGGCCTGCACGGCCACATAGGTGTGAACCGGGGGTCAGACAGCAGCATTTCCAGGCTGGGGAGGGGAGTATTAGCTGTACTAACAGATTTAGATACACTAACAAATTGAAGCTAATACTTTATAAACCATTACAGCCAACATTTTGTTTTCCTTTTGGAATAAATGTAGTAGATAAATATATACATGCTGATCATTGTAAGAGCCCCTGTCAGCGGTAAATGGTTTGTCTCATGTCTGTAACTGATGCATCTGCAAGAGAGCTTGTTGTTTTGTAAAACAACAGACCTCCTGGCTGGTTCACCAGATGAAAATAGAACAAAAAGAAAGCCTAAAAAAGAAAACTAATGCAGCCATCACATCTATGGACTGGTATGCTGCACCATAATAAATGTTTGCTTTGGGGTTTAATACTGCTTTGACATCCCTTCTACGCCCTGGTTCACACTGAATGTAACTTTGAAATCATGCTATTTCATAGCCGCAGATCAGATTTGTACCTCCGATTTCACTGCAGCTTTCAGCTTCATTTAACCCCCCCGGCGGTATTCCCGAGTGTAGCTCGGGGTAAAGTTTCAGCACCACAAGCGGTAACCCCCCCGAGCTACACTCGGGAATACACTGCAGCGTTGCTACGGGATCCCTCCATCACTTACCTTGTCCTGCGCTCCCGCAATGTCCCCCCTGCAGTGTCCCCGGCAATGTAATCCGGCCGATGCCGGCATCTGTCTTCTGGGATGTACGGGGGACGGAACTGGCGGGAAATGTAAAAAGGTCAAAAAGTGACATTCACTAAATACACTAAAATCACATAGTATAACATTCCTGTATCAAACCATTTCACATACATTTTGTCCCGAGTGCTTTGTCCGGCGCCCTGCCTGCATTTTTACTGTTCTTTCTGCCTGGAAACTGAGAAACGTCCATGGCGTCCAAAAAGCGTCCCTTTAGGTCAAAAGCGGTTTTAGACCGGCTAGAGAACAGCGATAGTAAATCAGAACCACTTGCAGAATTGAGTGAAAATGATTCGTGGGGGAAATTCGTCATCAGGTACTGAAAACGATGGATTCTGATTGGGAGGGCCTGCCTCTTTATAACCACTGGGTACACTCTGTGTTTTAATAAAAAAGAGCTACAGGGTCAGCATCCCTTAGAAGTATTTAATCCTTGATGGTTATTTCACCAAAACTGTAATTCCTGTTACAGAGGATGCCTAAAATGTGACTTGTATCTTGGTGGAGACGTCTGGGAAAATCAATGAGCCAAGCACACAAGTGGGAAAGGACATTTCTGGGGGTGCTCCATACACCAAGGGTGTACAGAATGTCTCCAGGTTGCCATGCTGCATTGAATTTTACAAGAGATCACAATGACTGTAGATTTGAAAGGAACGGCAATTTTTAATAACTAAATTTAAAATAACTCAATTTAATAACTTAATAATTAAATTAAAATATGGCTTGTCTAGTAATTGTAATTTTGTTTTTTTTGCTATATTTTTTCCTACTAAAGTGGTGTTTTCCTTTAAGGAGATCAAATCCAGAATCTCATTGGTTGTCACTACCAGCCCATTTTTATTTTTATTAGCTCCTTAAAAAGCTACTTGTTTTATCAATCTTAGTACCGTTTTCTAGCCACTTAAGTTTAGTGAAATCCATCTCCATGGCCATGCATAGCCAAGCTCAGGGGTACCATATTTCTGCACTTCATTGATGTCCAGTGAGTGACAGTTCTTATCACCTTTCATTTACTGGACAGCAATGATACATTGTAATGGAAGCCCAAGGGAACAAGCGGGCGGAATAATAGTAGTAACAGGACTCAGCCGTTGACAGTTGAGTGACACTGAATTCCACCAATAGAGTGTATGAGTGAAGGAAAAGCTTTTTTCCATGTGGACGGTAATCTGCACAAGCAAAGCTTTGAGGAAATCAGTAGCAGTTTCTGCTCAGTACTAAAGCCCATCATGAGTGACCGAAATCAGCCAGTACTTTGAGACAGAAGATATTTTTTTTTTTGCAGACTTGTCTTGAAAGTAGCCTTAGACCTTATGGTCAGGTTCTTTTCCTCCCATTGGGTCTCCCTTCGTGGGAGCCTCAACTAGTACTTGGGTAGCCTTGGCAGGTCCCGTGAAGAATGAGGTCCATGGGCCAAAATACAGTGAAACTGAACTGGTGTTTTTATGGTAGGATTAACTTTTGAAAATACATATAACAGTGGGCTGAGAAAACCCACGGTGCTCATGCCCCTGGCCTGGGATTTTTGGCTGAGACCAGAGGAATTTTTATACGGGCTGGAAGGCCAACCATTGCCTTGCACTTTGGTAACCCCTAGCACTTACTTAATTTTGGACGTTTTTGTATGTATTTTTCCTACCTCTGGGTAGGGTGTAGGTCCTTGGACTTGGCATTCATGGTCAGGTTCTCCCTCTTCCATGAGGTCTCTCGTTGTGGGTGTCTCACCTAGTACTTGAGAGGACATTACTTCAGCAGGTCCCTTTAAAAATGGTGTCTGCCTGGTTTTTACCTGGGTGTACCACAAGTACCCTAGTCACTGTCAGGAGTCTTGTGCCCCAGGGGATCAGGGCTAGGGTGTTGGCTGATGTCATTATTCCAAAAGGTCACAGCAACCTTGCATGTTATTTCCACACCTGCCTCCTGGACTGAGCCTTTTGGCTGGGACCAGAAGAATTTTTATAATGGCTGGAAGGCCATCCACTGACAGAGACATTGGCACTCCCAAGCATTTCTTTATTTTGCACTTTTTTATACAATACCTATCACTTTACTGATTAGTAGGGTGTAGGTCCTCAGACTTGAAAGTGGCCTTATGACCTTATGGTCAGGTTCTTTCCCTCCCATTGAGTCTCCCTTCGTGGGAGCCTCAACTAGTACTTGGCAGGTCTCGTGAAGAATGAGGTCCCTCTGGTTTTGGCTGGATGGACCATTAATACCAAAGTCCCCGTCTGGAGTTCTGCCCACTGTTGGGATCAGTACCAGGGTCTTTTTCTCTTCGGAGGAGGACCATGTGTATACCCTGTGCACTTTTTAAATTTTTTTGTGTGCTTCACTTTTTTATTGCACCTTTTGTGTGTACATACCACTCTGCAGACCTTACAAATTTCAAACAATAAGTCTTTGTACAGGACATTTACTTGCTTCTCTGATTATGGTATTGAGGTCTGACTTTACACACAATACAATAATTTTCTTTCCTTCTCCTAAAAGCTGCTTCACTTTCTCCCATAGTGTTTGCGACCATCGTTTAGAGCTGTGACAATTTTCTCACGGCACAATAGTTTGGCCAACAGTTTGTTTGACATGGTAGGTGTAGCCTTACATTGTTGATAAATGACAGAGATATTTTGATGATATGATCTTGTGTGTGAACAAGGTTATTTGCACATCAATGGCGGCGGCTGCATTTTCTTCCTCGGGTTTTATTCCTTTCGTCTCTGAATAGCTTTAAAGACATCTGACCACCTGGAGACACTTGAAATTTGCACAACTCTTGGAAACAAAGAGGGAGGAAAATTATTATATTCAAGCCTCAGTTAGGCAAATAAAAGCTGCCCTCTTCAGACGCTCTGTTTCTTTCCAAGCTTCTTCTAGCTTTCCTCGTTGTTTCTAAGACTATGAGATCAGGAACATCGTTGAACAGTCAAACCTTTTTAAGTTCTAAATATGTCATAAACAATTTGTATTGCCGTGAACACATAGGTGGCCAATAGCTGCATGATATTTCTAAGCAGTTGACAAATTTGGTCAACGTTTATTACAACTGGTACCTTTTGGAGTTAGAGAGCAGTAATGAGTCCTTCAAGTATCAGAAGTGTTTACTATTGACCCAGTGATCTTACGACATGTTGGGAGACCTTTGAGATTGATGAATGATTGTCCTCTTCTTTCTATAATATGGGGAGAATCCTTTTCATTGTCTGTGTGGCCTCAATCATATGTTGGACAAGTTTGGACACAAATCAAGGCTATACCAAGGACAATCCAAAAAAATCTGGGATCTCTTCGTGAGGGACCTGCCCATGAATCCCTACCTCCATGTACACATTTAAAGTATGGTTTCTACCAAAAGGCAGAAGGCAGCTGTAGCTGATGTAATCAATGAATGATCGCATTTTCTTTTTGTACCACATGGGTTTCTGGATAAACCTATTTCATATCCATTGTCCATCTGGCGTTTTGAGGACCTTCCAGGTATATGGGAGCTATTACCATTTAACTGGTTTTTGAAGGTGCATACTCTGGGGTCTGTCATGCTTATCATTGAATTAATTCTTAATCGGTCATTGACCAGAGAAATGGTAACTCCAGATCTGCAAGGACAATTATGTCAATCATAGAATCTGCAACTTTAAAAACGAAGTTTATTACAACCTTATGAAGATGACCTTCCTGTGAAGCTGAACTCCAGGAAAAATAAATTGACCCTTGCAAGGCAAAAACAAATTCTTGTTTTGCCTAGAATAACATAATTTATGTAAATCAGCTCTACTTACCTTATTCCTTGCTCTCATAGGCTTCTTTTTGGCTGCATGACCACTGTCCTGAAACCGATTCTGTTGCTGCTCTGTTGGTCGCGTACAATGCAGGACCAATGCAGGACCAGGAGTTCTGCATTGTAATTGAGGACACCAAGGGCTCTCCAACAATCTGGGGCTAAGGGAAGAGAACTGGCTGCAGAGGGGAGTGAGGGATAAGGTAAGTATAACGTCTTTTTATGATCCCCTAGACTAGTGGTCTCCATACTGCAGCCCACAGGCCAGATAAACCCCTTTGCTTGCCATTTTCTGGCCCTTGGGGCATTGTTTCTTCCACTAATACAAGGCTTTATTCTTCCAACTGACATTAACAATGAGGAACCATTCTTTTCACTAACACCAACAGTGGGGCAGAATACCTCCAACTGACACCAATGGTGGGGCACTATTCCTCCCACTGACGCCAATACTGGAGCAGAATTCCTCCCACTGACACCAACAATGGGACACTATTCCTCCGACTTACCCCAACGATGGAGCATTATTCCTTACAGTAACACCAACAATGGGGCACTATACCTCCTACTGACCACAGGGAGCATTTTCTACTCCCACTAGCCACAGTCCGCCAAAAAGCACCCCCCGAAGTCTGAATGACAGTAAACTAGATCTTTGTTTGGAAACTTTGGAAACCCCTGCCTTAGACAGAAATCAAGCATTTGATTCTTGAAGTGAGCACCACTGCAAAGGTCAATTTATGTTCTTCCAGGAGTACAACTTTAGGTGACTTCAACCAGCTAAAACATTCTGTTTGGTGCTGCAAATAAATAGGTGATTCAACGACATGTTTTTCACCTTCCTCTAGATCGACTGTGGACATAGGATTCTAAATGTGGAGGTTTTCTATTTATTTATCGATTTATTTATTTTTGCTATTTGTTAAACTGGAGAGACTTGTGTCCTTTTTTCAACCTGACTAAAGCTTTCCATACGTAGATCGAAATTGGTCAGCTTAGCAGTTGAATTTCAGTCCATGTACAGTATGTGCAGGAAGGTGATCTACTGATCAGGTTCTGTACAACCACCCTGTCGGATATTTCTCATTCGATCAGCGCTGCCAGCTATTGCCTTCAATGCCAGTCAGAGTATTTTGATGGCGGGGAGGTCTTCACACATTCAATGTTTTTTGTTGAGTCCGCTATGGGCTGCCTTACTAAATAACTATGTGAAAAGGGTCAGTCTTATCCACTTGAAGACCAGGCCTTTTTTTGACGCTCTTTGTTTATATTTAAAATCATGATTTTTTTTTTGCTACAAAATGACCTAGAACGCCCAAACATTATATACATTTTTCTCAGAGACCCAAGAGAATAAAATGGTGGCTTTTGCCATTTTTTTTTGTCTCACAGCTTTCTCAAGCACAATGTTTTGGGAGAAATACACTTTCATGAACTCTAATGCACGCAAACACAATATGATACCCAATTTTTTGGTAAAATATAAAAGATGGTGTTGCACTGAGTAAATTGATACCAAACATGTCACGCTTTAAAGTTGCTTGTGGAATTACGCCAAACTACGGTATATAAAAATCTCCATAGGAGACGGTTTATAAGCCTTTACAGGTTACCAGTTTAGAGAAGTCTGCTGCTAGAATTAATGCTCTCGCTCTGATGCTTCCGGCAATACCTCACATGTGGTAAGATTGCCGTTTACGTATGCATGTGGGACCAACGCATGCGTTCGCTCTTGCATGCAAGATTTTTTTATTTTATTAATGTAAACATCCCTTGCGACAAAAATCGGCAGTGACATATACTATTTATCGGGACATCTGGGGTCCCAGACCTTTCCTCTGCCCTAAAAGCATCTGATCACACCAAGATCGGTATGATCAGACACTTTGCAGATTTAAAAATGATCAGTTGTTGTAACTGCTTATAAAGTATTAGCTGGGGTTTATTTTGTTAGTGTATCTAAATCTGCTAGTACATCTACCACTACCCTCCCCCGACACTGACAATGCTGCTGCCCAAAGGTGTCCCCTGTGCTCCTTCATCCAGAGTGGGGGCACTCTAAATACAGTAATAAGGGGTTCAGTGAGCGCTAACTAATACAGCAGCTGATACACTAAAAAGGAAAAACCATAAACCTTCAAATAGACAATATAACATAAATAGTGCAGCGCTAGAAGATATATGACTGCACCAGTACTTATAAGGTGGTGCAAAATCCCTTGGATTAATATCAAATAGTATAGGTCACATATATTGTATGTGACCTTTCCAAACAAAGGTGAAAATGAAGTAATGACGTGTACCCCACACGGCTTCACTTCACAATAAAAACGCACAATATAAATACACAGTTGAAAGATAGTCCAATAGTAGTCTAATAGTCAAAAAAAGCCACAGATAGATGTATTATGATGAGATCCCTGTGACGTATATAGTCCGGCGTTGTGCAGAAAAAATGAATAAATTGCGCACTCACCGGAAGCACAATTTAGTTGTGCGTTTAAATCTCATACACCAAGGATCACTCCAGCTTAGAATGGAAAGAAGCTCTGAACAGGTGCCACATCTGGGGGTCCCTTATGGTAGACCTGGCTCCAAACAGGATCAGCTGAATGTTACTCTTAGCCCTGGGATAGTCACCTTGTGGTCCAGCTGGTATAGGAGAGTGGCCGCCGGACCTCCTTGATCCGGCGGCTTGACGTCACGGCTAGCAAGGGCTCCTCCTTGACGCGCGTTTCGTATCACACGTACATCCTCAGATGGCTCTTATCCCTTCTGAGGATGTACGTGTGATACGAAACACGCGTCAAGGAGGAGCCCTTGCTAGCCGTGACGTCAAGCCGCCGGATCAAGGAGGTCCGGCGGCCACTCTCCTATACCAGCTGGACCACAAGGTGACTATCCCAGGGCCCAGAGTAACATTCAGCTGATCCTGTTTGGAGCCAGGTCTACCATAAGGGACCCCCAGATGTGGCACCCTCCATCACGGAATCACCTGTTCAGAGCTTCTTTCCATTCTAAGCTGGAGTGATCCTTGGTGTATGAGATTTAAACGCACAACTAAATTGTGCTTCCGGTGAGTGCGCAATTTATTCATTTTTTCTGCACAACGCCGGACTATATACGTCACAGGGATCTCATCATAATACATCTATCTGTGGCTTTTTTTGACTACTAGACTACTATTGGACTATCTTTCAACTGTGTATTTATATTGTGCGTTTTTATTGTGAAGTGAAGCCGTGTGGGGTACACGTCATTACTTCATTTTCACCTTTGTTTGGGAAGGTCACATACAATATATGTGACCTATACTATTTGATATTAATCCAAGGGATTTTGCACCACCTTATAAGTACTGGTGCAGTCATATATCTTCTAGCACTCTAAATACAGGAGAGGTGTTACTGGCCAGATCACCAGGTGAAAACAGTGGGGGGAAAGCCTAAAAAAGCAAAACTAATGCAGCCGCCACATCTAACAATTGGTAAGCTGCTATATAAGCTGCAATTTATCACATATTTGCTTTTGGGTTTTAATACCGCTTTACGTTTTCTTTGTCATGAAGGAAAAAGACAATTCCTTTGTACTGTCTCTGTTGAAGACACTTTGGTCAGGTTGTAAGTTCATCTAGCTTTACTTTTCACGCAGACTTTTATTTATTAATTTAATTTTTTTTTTTACCATATTATCTTTTCTTCCCCAGCCTGGAACATTGCAGTGCACACGATTTCTGGCTTAATGACAACCCCGAAAACATTTTTGTTGGGAATAATTGATTGAATTTAAAAATTCTTTAAAAGTTTAAGAGGTAATGTTACAGTATAAATTTCCTAGCAAAACACTAAGTAGGGAAATATCCATTAGCGAAATTAACTACAGTTTCTAGGTAGCTAACAATGTTCAGTATACAGTAGGGCATGGCTAATGAACACTGCAGTCGGTGATATTTCATTATACAAATTAATGCTCACATTTTAATGGGAAAGTCACATAATGAATCTAGGCTTCGGTGACAGCAATTAGAGGCACAGATTGTCCCCTTCTGGACAAGCCAGTGTTTAGCAATAAGCAGCTGCTGGAAAAAAACGCCAAGTTTACGACGTATATATGTGCTTTGGGGGCGAATTAGTATATGATTTTTATTAATGGAGCAAAACTTCAGTGCAGACCAGTCAGATATCTGTCTCATTTTGACTTTCTTAAAGGTGATGGAAAAAATATATATATATTAAATGGCTCTCCAAAGATTTCGGAGGGTTTGTTGGACATATAACATGATAGCTTTTGACACAATGGTGTCTTTAAAATCTTTGTTTCTATAGCTTTTTGTGCTTTCCATACACTGGGAAACGGTGATACAATGTAACAGAAACATAAGATATGAAAAAAATGTGTCATTGATTGAAAAATCAGCCAATAGTTTTATGGATGTAGGAAAAGCTTCCTTTGGAGGGTGTGGTGGCCCTTGGATTGGGAAGCTCTAGGGTTCCTGTAGGGTCCCTTAAACTGTTGTAGGTGGTTGTGGTGACCTTTGAATTGGAAAGCTGTAGGGTTCCCACAGGGTTTCTTAAACTGTTGTAGGTGGTTGTGGTGACCTTTGAATTGGGAAGCTCTAGGGTTCCTGTAGGGTCCCTTAAACTGTTGTAGGTGGTTGTGGTGACCTTTGAATTGGTAAGCTGTAGGGTTCTCGTAGGGTTTCTTAAACTGTTGTAGGTGGTTGTGGTGACCTTTTAATTGGGAAGTTCTAGGGTTCCTGTAGGGTCCCTTAAACTGTTGTAGGTGGTTGTGGTGAACTTTGAATTGGGAAACTGAGCATCCTGTAGGGTTCCTTAAACTGTTTGAATTGGGAAGCTCTAGGGTTCCTGTAGGGTCCCTTAAACTGTTGTAGTTGGTTGTGGTGACCTTTGAATTGGGAAACTCTAGGGTTCCTGTAGGGTCCCTTAAACTGTTGTAGGTGGTTGTGGTGAACTTTGAATTGGGAAACTGAGCATCCTGTAGGGTTCCTTAAACTGTTTGAATTGGGAAGCTCTAGGGTTCCTGTAGGGTCCCTTAAACTGTTGTAGTTGGTTGTGGTGACCTTTGAATTGGGAAGCTCTAGGGTTCCTGTAGGGTCCCTTAAATTGTTGTAGGTGGATGTGGTGAACTTTGAATTGGGAAACTGGGGATCCTGTAGGGTTCCTTAAACTGTTCGAATTGGGAAGCTCTAGGGTTCCTGTAGGGTCCCTTAAATGGTTGTAGGTGGTTGTGGTGACCTTTGAATTGGGAAGCTCTAGGGTTCCTGTAGGGTCCCTTAACCTGTTGTAATTGGTTGTGGTGACCTTTGAATTGGGAAGCTCTAGGGTTCCTGTAGGGTCCCTTAAACTGTTGTAGGTGATTGTGGTGAACATTGAATTGGGAAACTGGGGATCCTGTAGGGTTCCTTAAACTGTTTGAATTGGGAAGCTCTAGGGTTCCTGTAGGGTCCCTTAAACTGTTGTAGGTGGTTGTGGTGACCTTTGAATTGGGAAGCTCTAGGGTTCCTGTAGGGTCCCTTAAACTGTTGTAGGTGGTTGTGGTGACCTTTGAATTGGGAAGCTCTAGGGTTCCTGTAGGGTCCCTTAAACTGTTGTAGGTGGTTGTGGTGACCTTTGAATTGGGAAGCTCTAGGGTTCCTGTAGGGTCCCTTAAACTGTTGTAGGTGGTTGTGGTGACCTTTGAATTGGGAAGCTCTAGGGTTCCTGTAGGGTCCCTTAAACTGTTGTAGGCGATTGTGGTGAACATTGAATTGGGAAGCTGGGGATCCTGTAGGGCTCCTTAAACTGTTTGAATTGGGAAGCTCTTGGGTTCCTGTAGGGTTCCTTAAACTGTTGTAGGTGGTTGTGGTGAACTTTGAATTGGGAAGCTCTAGGGTTCCTGTAGGGTCCCTTAAACTGTTGTAGGTGGTTGTGGTGACCTTTGAATTGGGAAACTGGGGATCCTGTAGGATCCTGTAGGGTTCCTTAAACTGTTGTAGGTGGTTGTGGTGACCCTTGGACTGTGAAGCTCTAGGGTTCCTGTAGGACAAGATGTTCATATTTGTTTAAGTTGCTTTCAAAGAAAAGAACCTCCTAAGATAAGGGTCCTTCTTCAAAGCTGAGCACCAACAAATATCTAAACACACAAAGGACTGAGGGGGATCTGCTAAAAATTAGAATTTCAGTCCACCAAGTTCTGAAATTTACACAGCTCAGCCCGTTCTGGTAGTAGAGGAGACCTGCATTTTCTCTGCTGTAGTTAAGTAACAGGTTCTGACATCACCCTCCTCCAGCCTGTTGTTGAATATTGAAAGGAGAAGCATCAGACTGATAAGTTCAATTCAATATTGCACCAGTCTATCCTGCTATGAGCATGCTCTTTGTACTGCAGATCACCCAGTTGACTGATTGTGTTACTTCTCCTTACCTCAGTCTGAGGTTTGCTGTATAGGGACTGCAGGAGGCCAATATACCAAGCCAAGATACCAGCAACAAGTCAGGTCAACAGAGCAATACCAAGCAGGTTGTCTCGGTTTAGCCTGCCTGTGAAATTCTTACCTCCTTGCCGCCGTGGTTTTGCTAGACCTGGGACTCTACCCCCATGTGCTTCTAGTGTCTGTGTTCACCTGTGGGCATCACCTGCTCTACTATGAATCTACATCCCTTTCCCTTCTTTCACTCCTTGGTTGGAAGCAGAAGTCTGCTTCTCTATTTCTCTGAAACTTTCAGTTTCTCTGAACTTCTGGTTTGCCTTATATTTTTTTGTATTCTGTGTCCCGGTTCTTCTTCCATCTCCTGCCATCTGTACTCTGCGTACGTCATCGGTCACCGCACTGTCAGCTGGGCATACCTGGGGTCTGCAACCTGGTTCCAGTTTTTTGCAAGTCTAACCCCACCATCAGGAGACCTGGTGAAGAAACAGGCTGGTGCCTCGACTCCATACCCTGGGGAACCTTGAGTTGGCTTTCTACCAGAGCTCACTACCATAGAAACCTGACAATCTGTACACCAACATAGAACCAACACTGGGAACGGCAGAACATCTGGCCAGTGTGGGACAAGCAAATAGTCACCTTAAATCATATTCATATAAATAAGTGATCAGATAAAAATGGCGAGCGCTAGAGTCTTAGAGCTGCTTGCAACAAAGATAAGTGACAGAACCCAAAGAACAAATAAATAAAGATGGTGCAGCGCAATATATATGTGACTACCAAAATAAATAAATATGTAAAATGATCATAAATCAATATACAATATATAGAAAAAGAGTGCTTATTAACCCCTTGGCGCCGAAGCCTCCCAGCCCTTTAAGGGTTCCAGAAGCTGGGAGGCGGGGTGGGGTTTTAGGGTCATGTGACTGCCGTGATTCGCTGTCACAGCAGTCACATGATCGGGAAAGGTCCCGATTGAAAGAGGAGATCGGGACCTTTCCATGAGTACCGAACGTGTGTGCTGGGAGCGCTCTCAGCACATATGTTTTTTTTAATAGAACACAAATGTGCAGCCGCTCGGCGTCTAGGCCCAGATACCAGGAGGCCGCACATTTACGTTTGGCCAGCGCCAAGAGGTTAAAGTGCCCATGCAATAATATAGTAAAACAAGTCTTTCATGTGACAGTCCAAACAAGGAGTATTAGTGCTTAATCCAAAAAATTCCACTCTTCTGTGCGGAATCCTCTACTACAATGCACTCACCAGAAAGATTGCTGGTTATCAGCTTGTGATACAATATACCCAGAGCCTCCGTCTCTCACTCTTAGAAACCACTGATGATACAACCAGGAACCTGAGATAATCAATAGAGTAAACCCGGAAGCTCCGTCTCTCTCTCTTTGAAACCACTGATGGCGTGACCAGGAGCTTAAGAAGAAGTGCCTGCTTTTATATATATTGTATATTGATTTATTATAATTTTACAGATTTATATATATATATATATATATCTTGATTTATATAATTAGGTGAACCCATTTTCAGCTTCTTTGAACCCCTTACTAGCTTGCTTCAACAATCCAAATGAAATTACAATCAGCAACCTGTTATGCTATAAACGCTCAGTACTGGGTGTGCTGTAAAATATTTGACCCACTTTGAGCTCTACTCGCCCAGAGGACCCCTTACCAGTTTACATACAGCCAGAGATTGGTGGTAAATAATCTGGTTTGCAAAATGTATTGCAGGGGGGTTTATTAATTTACGTATATAAACATCTTAGCGATCCCACTTCATCACCATGTTAAATAATTGAAGTTGGCCCCCACCTGTGTGCCTCCATTCTTCCAGGAAGGCTTTCTTCAAGGTCCGGAGAGTTTCTATGGAAAATTCCGCTAATGGTTCGGTACTGATATTGAATGAAAAGACCTGGCTCATAATTGGTGTTTAAATTATTCCCAAAGCTGATCAGTAGGGTTAAAGTCAGGGCTCTGTGCAGGCCTCTCGAGTTCCTCCACCCTGAACTAGTTAAGTCATATCTTTATAGAGATATTGGTTGAGAAGACCCAACTGATTCCAATTCATCTCAGAGGTGATCAGTAGGGATGAGGTCAGGTCCACTCAACTTCCTCCACACCAAACTCATCAAGTCAAATATTTATGGAGCTGGCTTTGTACACAGGGGCACTATCCTGCTGGCACGTAAATGGTCCTTCTCCAAACTGTTACAACATAATTGGAAGAGCACAGTTATCTAAACAATTGTCTAAACCAGGGGTGGGCAAACTTTTTGACTTGAGGGCCGCAATGGGTTCATATATTGGACCCGGGGGCCTGACCAAGAGTAGATGAATGATGTGTATGTGTCATCCATAGTAAGTATAGTAATATTCCCCCATAGTAAGCATAGTAATTAATCCCCCATATAGTAATTCATCCCCCCCTATAATAATTCATCCCCCATATAGTAATTCATCCCCCATAGTAATTCATCCCCCATAGTAATTCGTCCCCCATATAGTAATTCGTCCCCCATATAGTAATTCATCCCCCATAGTAATTCATCCCCCATATAGTAATTCATCCCCCATAGTAATTCATCCCCCATAGTAATTCGTCCCCCATATAGTAATTCGTCCCCCATATAGTAATTCAACCCCCATAGTAATTCATCCCCCATATAGTAATTCAACCCCCATATAGTAATTCATCCCCCATATAGTAATTCATCCCCCATAGTAATTCATCCCCTATAGTAATTCATCCCCCATATAGTAATTCATCCCCCTATAGTAATTCATCCCCCCTATAGTAATTCATCCCCCATAGTAATTCATCCCCCATATAGTCATTCATCCCCCATAGTAATTCATCCCCCATATAGTAATTCATCCCCTATACAGTAATTCATCCCCCCTATAGTAATTCATCACCCATATAGTAATTCATCCCCCATAGTAATTCATCCCCCATATAGTAATTCATCCCCCATATAGTAATTCATCCCCCATAGTAATTAATCCCCCATAGTAATTCACCCCCCATATAGTAATTCATCCCCCATATAGTAATTCATCCCCCATAGTAATTCATCCCCCATATAGTAATTCATCCCTCATATAGTAATTCATCCCCCATATAGTAATTCATCCCCCATATAGTAATTCATCCCCCATAGTAATTCACCCCCCATAGTAATTAATCCCCCATATTGTAATCCATCCCCCATAGTAATTCATCCCCCATATAGTAATTCATCCCCCATAGTAATTCATCCCCCATAGTAATTCATCCCCCATATAGTAATTCATCCCCCATAGTAATTCATCCCCCATAGTAATTCATCCTCCATAGTAATTCATCCCCCATATAGTAATTCATCCCCCCTATAGTAATTCATTCCCCATATTAATTCATCCCCCATATTAAGTCCCCAAGTCCCCCCTGTGTCAATTCACTTACCTTTGCTCCGCGTGTTCCTCTCGCCGTGTTCCCGCGCCGTTCCGGTCTTCAGGGCGGACTGTGAGAGGAGCCTAGCTCCCCTCACGTTCGTCACGCTGCCCCGCCTACACACATCCTGACAGCCATCCTGACAGTATCATGCTCCGCGGGCCGGATTAAAAGGTCTGCCGGGCCGTAGTTTGCCCATCGCTGGTCTAAACAGTCTTTGTATGCTGCAGTATTTATAGCACCCTCATTGAAAACACCTGAACTCAATAGTCTGGAGGGGTGTTCACATACGTTTGGCTTTTTAGTGTATGTTGGCTTTTCTACAGTGCAGACCAGCCCATAGACTGAGTATATTTCTGTGTAATCCCGCAAGCGATCCTTCAGGGTAAACATTCATGCACTGTTCACCAAAACCATGACAGTGATCGTGGTTTGTTCAGGTTTGTTATCGTCACCTAATTCCACTTGGAAGACGTTAATTTAGCTTGACTGAAAGAAAAAAAATCCTAGAGAGTTTACCTTTGAACAAATGATTGTTAAATTGATACAGATAAAGCATTAGTACATGTACTATAAAATGTTTTTGTTTCAACCTTTTGAGAAAACATTGTTTAAGCTAAAAGTATAAATTGGTTCAAATATGTGCTTGTGATGGTTACAAGGCCATAGTTAGGTACACATTGTTATAAATCACAGAAAAGTAGCTTGTTGATCTGGAACAAGGTGCTTATGTTACTAATATGCTTTTTAAAATGTTAAAAGGAATTTCTGTAGCACAATAGGCTTTTTCAGTGCGTTTCAAAGTGTACCTCATCCAGTGTTGGGCTGACAATTGAACCTACCCAAAGATCCTCTGGTGGTGTAGAAAAAAAAATTGTAATATTCTAACATATTAAAAATGGAGGTTTTTGGATATGTCTGGAGTAAAAATCAGTACAGTATATTTTTTTAGAACCTTATTCACTAGTTGGCCTTCTGTACTCCAATCCACAACCAGCTTGTAATTATCAATCCAGATTTCACCCTTTGTATGTGTTCCCTGCGTAAGAACTACACATATCCAACAGCGAATGAAGTAGTGAGCTCAGGTGAGAAAATTGAATAAAGGTCATTTGTCTAGCTAGTTTCATAATTGCAAAAAAGTAAAAAAAAACCTATTTCCATAAAAGGGTTTTCCGAAGACGATATTTTAGTTTTTCTTAGATGCCAGCAAACAAGGTGCTAGGTGTAACCCTGGATTCTGAACTATCCTTTCAGGCCCACATCCAATCCCTGTCCAAATCATGCCGCCTCAACCTCCGCAACATTTCCAGAATATGCCCCTTCTTAACCAATGATACCACAAAGCTCCTAACTCACTCACTGGTAATCTCTCGACTCGATTACTGCAACTCCCTCCTCATTGGCTTACCTTTACATAGACTATCACCCCTCCAGTTCATCATGAATGCTGCTGCCAGGCTCATCCACCTTTACTAAATGTTCAGTGTCCTCCACCCCTCTCTGCCAATCCCTCCACTGGCCTCCACTCAGTGTCCTCCACCTCTCTCTGCCAATCCCTCCACTGGCCTCCACTCTGTGTCCTCCACCCCTCTCTGCCAATCCCTCCACTGGCCTCCATTCAGTGTCCTTCACCCCTCTCTGCCAATCCCTCCACTGACCTCCATTCAGTGTCCTCCACCCCTCTCTGCCAATCCCTCCACTGGCCTCCATTCAGTGTCCTCCACCCCTCTCTGCCAATCCTTCCACTGGCCTCCGCTCAGTGTCCTCCACCCCTCTCTGCCAATCCCTCCACTGGCCTCCATTCAGTGTCCTCCACCCCTCTCTGCCAATCCCTCCACTGGCCTCCACTCAGTGTCCTCCACCCCTCTCTGCCAATCCCTCCACTGGCCTCCACTCAGTGTCCTCCACCCCTCTCTGCCAATCCCTCCACTGGCCTCCATTCAGTGTCCTCCACCCCTCTCTGCCAATCCTTCCACTGGCCTCCGCTCAGTGTCCTCCACCCCTCTCTGCCAATCCCTCCACTGGCCTCCATTCAGTGTCCTCCACCCCTCTCTGCCAATCCCTCCACTGGCCTCAATTCAGTGTCCTCCACCCCTCTCTGCCAATCCCTCCACTGGGCTCCATTTAGTGCCCTCCACCCCTCTCTGCCAATCCCTCCACTGGCTTCCACTCGCTCAACGAATAAAATTCAAAATACTAACAACTTACAAAGCCATCCACAACTCTGCCCCCAGCTACATCACTAACTTGGTCTCAAAATATCAACCAAACCATTCTCTTCGAACCACCAAAGACCTTCTGCTCTCTAGTTCCCGTGTCACCTCCTCCCATGCTTGCCTCCAGGACTTCTCCTGAGCTTCTCCCATCCTATGGAACTCTCTACCCCAACCTCTCCGGCTGTCTCCTAATCTATCCACCTTTAGAGGATCCCTGAAAACCTTTCTCTTTAAAGAAGTCTATCCTGCTTCTTCCTAGTAAACCGCCATTTATTTCCTCCATCAGCTCATCCCCCCCACAGCTATTACCTTTTGTATCACTCAACCCTTCCTCCTAGATTGTAAGCTCTAACGAGCCGACCATCTGTTTCCTCTTGTACCAAATTGTACTGTAATGTCTACCTTCATTTTGTAAAGCGCTGCGCAAACTGTTGGCATTATATAAATCCTGAATAATAATAATAATTCCCTTGGGGACTTTATTATTTAGAGTCCCTCACTCTTATTAAGACTCTATTGCTATACTTCTTCTGCTGCCAACATTTTAAAAGAAAGTTATAATGGTTGGGGTTTAATTTTTTTTAAAGCCTTCAAATTGATATTTACTTTATTCTACATTTTTTATTCTGTAAATAAAAATTTTGATAAAATGTGCACTTTTTGACACTGGTGCAACAGAGGAGTGTGGGTTTTATGTGCTGAGAGAAGAGGTGTTGCTGCTGCTTTCAGATAGTTTCTTTCTAAAAGAAAGTTTGTATGGAACAGCCCTAGAGAGGGATGAGGGTCACCCCACTAATATATTCAGCTATAGTCAAAGCTGAACTCCAGTCAGCAGTAAAATATTAGTATCAAGTGTCCCCACCCCCGAATACCAAGGTATAATGACATATTTAGTTTAGGGGGTTGTGAAGTAGAGGAATATTTATTTTATTCTTCATTTCCCTGGAAGTCGGGACTCTTCTCTGACCATAGTATGTGGGTGGGCCACCAACACCATCACATACAATGCGGGATCACAGGTTCTACATTGAATGCGATGACGTCAGAGAGGCAGTGGCTGGATGACTGCTGAAGTAGAGGGGCTACTGCTCAAATGGTGGGAGGAACCCTCTGAGAGTAAAGAATAAGGTAAGTAATTCTCAGCTTTAAACATCCCCTTGACTAAATAAATATTGCTGTGTAGGAGGGTCACATGAAACCAATATTTTGCCATTAATTAGATTCAAGCTTTAATTCAAAATTGAGCTATTTGGTTTTCTAACCTCTTGGAGTACGTGACTAGTGAGGGTGCAGGCTGGGGAAAGGCTTGTCCAGACTAAAAGTATGAAGTAGAGGTAGGACGAGCTTAGCCCGACTCCCACACACCTCGCCCAGCCCAAATGGTTAGTGGGTCAGAAGAAGCCTCATCTCAACTGATCCAAGCCATGCCCCCAACATGTTTTGCCCTACCTCCCGGGGCCTAATCATGGATGTGGTGGAGCAAAACATGTTAGGGGCATGGCTTCCATATATCAAGATGAGACTGCTTTTACCTGCTAACCACTCTGAGCAGGCGAGATGTGCGGTGGAAGGGCTATATTTTCCTACTATGTGTTTCCTAGTGTGCTCATGGAGTGGCTGTCCACTCTTCCGAGAAGATACAGAGCCCCTGGAGACTGCAGATACTTCACCAGCGCCATTCAATCCACAGCAATGGTTTTGGAAAGAGTACCTTGATATAATAACAATTTTTTTCACTGTTTCTCTACAGCTCCTAAAATTTATGTAAAATGGCAGTTGCCTTTTATAGCCTACTTTACAACAAGATAAAAAATAAAACCCTGGGGCCATTTGTATAACGAGGGAAGAAAAAAGCCTAAACTCCAAGAGGAGACTCTTGCCTGAAATCTGGTAGAGATAAAACCAGGGATCGAACTGCAGTGGGTTTTCCCAGATCAACTGGTGGTTAATTTAGGCAGATTTCCAATTTCAAAAATATACATTAAAACTCAATCCTCGAGCTAGTTTAACAGATTGTTTCTGAGCAGATTGACATCTGTCTAAACAAGGTCCTCCCGGAATATACTCATCGAAAATGATGATGTAATTAATTACGCAGGTGCTGTTGAGTTTTACCATGAGGGGGGAATATCACTTTTATGTTGCAATCTATTGTATATACTGTATAATATTATTGTCTTGTCTGAGTTCTATTTTGATCTGCATTGAGCTTTTAGGAAGGATGGATGTACTTAACAGGCCCATAGACATGAAATCATTGTCCCAGGGAGTCCTCGGCAGACCTGACCAGGTGAACTGATCTCGGAGAAAGAATCAATTGTCCACAATTAATTTTCTGGACTATTTATTAATGTTCCCTCGCTAGGAGCATATTGCCCTTTTGGCTGATAGGGGCATGCATGTCTCAGTATCTCTAAAGAGGTGTTGTGCAGGAGATAGATCTTCTGATAACTCTATAATGTCTTTGTGCAGCCAATAATTACATCTTTAAACATGAACTATAGGAGAAGGAATAAAATGGTAAGGGACCAAAGAAACCCAGTGAAGGGTACTGTTAATGCTACAGCAAGCAAAGACAATTTTGACAATTGTTTGCTCCCAGCCTTGCGGCAGTAGTTGCGGTGAAGGCCCTTTCAGCATGATTGTGCCCCCATAAGTGCTAAATGGTTAGCACTTCCACCTGGCAGTACTAGGGTTGTTGGTTTGAATCCCAACCACGGCACCACGTGCCTGGAGTTTGCATGTTCTCCCTGTGCCTGCGTGAGTTTCCTCCAGGTCCTCCGGTTTCCTCCACACTCCAAAGACATGCTGGTAGGTTAATTGGTTCCTATCTAAATTGGCCCCTAGTATGTGTATGTATGGATGTGAGTTAGGGTCCTTAGATTGTACTCCCATTGAGGGTTAGGGACTGATGTGAATGTACAATATATACAGTCAGGTCCATAAATATTGGGACATCGACACAATTCTAACATTTTTGGCTCTGTACACCACCACAATGGATTTGAAATGAAACAAACAAGATGTGCTTTAACTACAGACTGTCAGCTTTAATTTGAGGATATTTACATCCAAATCAGGTGAACGGTGTAGGAATTACAACAGTTTGCATATGTGCCTCCCACTTGTTAAGGGGCCAAAAGTAATGGGACAGAATAATAATCATAAATCAAACTTTCACTTTTTAATACTTGGTTGCAAATCCTTTGCAGTCAATTACAGCCTGAAGTCTGGAACGCATAGACATCACCAGACGCTGGGTTTCATCCCTGGTGATGCTCTGCCAGGCCTCTACTGCAACTGTCTTCAGTTCCTGCTTGTTCTTGGGACATTTTCCCTTCAGTTTTGTCTTCAGCAAGTGAAATGCTCAATCAGATTCAGGTCAGGTGATTGACTTGGCCATTGCAGAACATTCCACTTCTTTCCCTTAAAAAACTCTTTGGTTGCTTTTGCAGTCTGCTTTGGGTCATTGTCCATCTGCACTGTGAAGCGTCCAATGAGTTGTGAAGCATTTGGCTGAATATGAGCAGATAATATTCCCGAAACACTTCACAATTCATCCGGCTGCTTTTGTCAGCAGTCACATCATCAATAAATACAAGAGAACCAGTTCCATTGGCAGCCACACATGCCCACGCCATGACACTACCACCACCATGCTTCACTGATGAGGTGGTATGCGACGGATCATGAGCAGTTCCTTTCCTTCTCCATACTCATCTCTTCCCATCACTCGGGTACAAGTTGATGTCGGTCTCATCTGTCCATAGGATGTTGTTCCAGAACTGTGAAGGCTTTTTTAGATGTCGTTTGGCAAACTCTAATCTGGCCTTCCTGTTTTTGAGGCTCATCAATGGTTTCCATCTTGTGGTGAACCCTCTGTATTCACTCTGGTGAAGTCTTCTCTTGATTGGTGACTTTGACACACATACACCTACCTCCTGGAGAGTGTTCTTGATCTGGCCAACTGTTGTGAAGGGTGTTTTCTTCACCAGGGAAAGAATTCTTCAGCCATCCACCACAGTTGTTTTCCGTGGTCTTCCGGGTCTTTTGGTGTTGCTGAGCTCACCGGTGCGTTCCTTCTTTTTAAGAATGTTCCAAACAGTTGTTTTGGCCACGCCTAATGTTTTTGCTATCTCTCTGATGGGTTTGTTTTGTTTTTTTCAGCCTAATGATGGCTTGCTTCACTGATAGTGACAGCTCTTTGGATCTCATCTTGAGAGTTGACAGCAACAGATTCCAAATGCAAATAGCACACTTGAAATGAACTCTGGACCTTTTATCTGCTCATTGTAATTGGGATAATGAGGGAATAACACACACCTGGCCATGGAACAGCTGAGAAGCCAATTGTCCCATTACTTTTGGTCCCTTAACAAGTGGGAGGCACATATGCAAACTGTTGTAATTCCTACACCGTTCACCTGATTTGGATGTAAATACCCTCAAATTAAAGCTGACGGTCTGCAGTTAAAGCACATCTTGTTCGCTTCATTTCAAATCCATTGTGGTGGTGTATAGAGCCAAAAATGTTAGAATTGTGTCGATGTCCCAATATTTATGGACCTGACTGTATGTAATGTGCTGCGTAAATTGGCATGAGTTGTCTGCTTTAGTAAAATATCCAGTTACTTTATTTCACTTAATGAAACATATTTCATGGCTTTAAATTGGCACTTCCTCAGTCCAAGGTGATAAAATTGGTGCAGAGTCTGTGACAGTGATGTCATCTAGTTGGATGGGATGGGAATGCCCTAGCAATAGAGAAGGACCACCCTGGCCCTTTGGGGAGACAGGTTTTCTCCACCCACGCACTAGGAAGGCTGCGTGTTCCCCCCTAGCTAGGTGACTGCATCCTCAACAGTTGTAGGTCCATTTTTGACATTTGGAAGCACTGTATCCTTGTTTCTGAATTAATCTACTACCTTACAAAGGCTTTCCGACCTTCTTCTCTTTTCTTTTTTGTTAGAAACCCTGAGCTTTACTAGAAACCCCTATCCAGCTCCTCAGGATCCTACTAGAAACCCCTAGCCAACGCCTCAGGATCCTACTAGAAACCCCTATCCAGCTCCTCAGGATCCTACTAGAAACCCCTAGCCAGCTCCTCAGGATCCTACTAGAAACCCCTAGCCAGCTCCTCAGGATCCTACTAGAAACCCCTAGCCAGCTTCTCAGGATCCTTCAATCTGCGATCTACCACCACGCCCCAGACCTTTTTCCCAGAAGGATGGAGGCCGTTAGCGCTGAAAGGACAGAAGGGCAATTGTGAATCCCCTTGATTTTTACAATGAGATGTCCACCATGTGAAGGAATAGGCGTACATGTAGATATTTAATTACTCTTAGTACCAGTGTTGGCTAGAAGCTTCTAGAGTACCTACATTTATTTTGGGTTCTAGTATCAACTGTGATTAAAAAAAAACATAAAAAGAATTATAGAGGCAATAAAAAAAAGAAAGGTAAAGTTTCAGTAAATAAATTGTGAAAAATTCTGTAAAGGTCTACTAAATTGAAAATGGTCTTTGCAGAGCAGTTCAAAATGTTGACTCAACTAAATTAACCTCTGTAGTTCTCTATTACTGCTCACATGAAAAGGTTCTTCCAGCTTTTTTTTTTTTCCATTAAAGTAAAATTTTAGGCATTTTTTTTGTTTAATTTTGGATAGAGCAAGGGTGGGTTATAACCCCTGATTTTCATGCCCTGTGTCCCATTGTGGAGACTTCCCTTCACTTCCTGCCCCATAGCCAAACAGCAAGTGAGAGGAAAGCCATACAAATGAAGGGAATTCCTTGGGGACCCCAAGGTCCAAAGGAACTTTTCTGGGGACAGACCAAAATCCGGGATTTTCTTTTACTTTCACTTTCAATGATAATGGCAAACATGACAATTGGAGATGGGGAATCTCCCTAATGGAGGCGCAGAAAGCCATAAAAACTGACAGGTGTTCTAATCCCTCCCCACTTTATCCAAAGCTAAAAAAAAAAGTTTTCCCTTTAGTTATACTTTAACTCTCTGGCCTGTTATTGTACAAAGACAGGAACGGTATTAAAAACTACTTCTAATCCACCTGGGCATTGAGGGAAAAAAATTGGGCATTGAGGCTCATTATGACAAAGGCTTTTATGGAGAGATACAGAATTTAGTTGGGGGGGCTAATTGCTTTGTTTTCCACTCATAACCAGGGGCGGACTGACCATTTCGAAACTCAGGCACTGCCCGAGGGCCCAGGGTCAGTAGGGGGCCCCATGAGATGCCCCTGGTACCATTTTCATAGGCTTTTTTGAGTTTGGGCAAGGACACAGGGGCCCCATGATCCCCTATTGCCCGGGGGCCCCATGCGTTGTCAGTCCGCCCCTGCTCATAACTGTTTTCTTTAAAATGTGTGCACAGTCGTAATTTGTGGATATCAGTCTTGTGTACAATAAACATGCACTGTTCTTTTTTTTTTCCCGAAGAACTGAATAAATATGGCATCATTATTTTCGAATACAAAATCCTTCTGAGCACGGAAACGTCCTTTGGTGCAAATATTTCCTTTGCTTTGTTTAGCAAAAATATCCAGCCGATAACTTCAAAAGCAGTTTTTTATTTTCCTCTCTCAGATTAAAAAAAAAAAAAAAAAAAGCATGAACACAAATAAGGTATTTTTTTAATCATACGGCCGTTATAATGTTACCAATCATATATATATTATGGTACATGTGATTCTTAATACACCAGTGACCGTATAATTTGTAATAATCCATATTGTAATATTTATGCAAATGTATCAACCTTTTATAGAGATTGCTTTTGTATAAGTTCAAGAATTTATTTATTTAGCCGCAATATCTTTTTTAGGTATTTCCATTTAAAGCGTATCATTTCCATCGACTATATTTTTAACCGATCGGGGTTTAGAATTTCAGCTTTTATAGCTCTTTTGCTTTTATATTTCTTATTCTCTTTCACTTTGCATGCAGTAACATTTTAATAGAAACAATTTGCATTCTATTTAAAGAAATATGCAAATGTTATTTTTATCATTAAAATTACATAGCAGTTAAATCAACATTTGTTTCACAGTTCTAAATCATAATCTAAGCACGGGCTTTTTTTTTTTTTTTCCTCTTGTTAATAATTACATATATATTGTAGGCACATTAAAGATTGTATTTGTGAGCCAGGAAAACCATCAGTACATACAGAAATCACTGCAAAGCCTTTGCAGATAATTACCATATAAAATAGAGCTTCCTAATATATTTTGCATTTCTTCATTAGTAAGGGTTTTATTTAATTTTTATTGACAAAGTTTAATTTAACCTATACATTGCTTCTGCTTAAGCTACAGTAATGGAATGACTTTAATATTTTAGAATATCTGTGTTTATAGATCTGTATTTAGAAACAATGCAATAGGTCTGTAGATCTCAGAATTCTTCTGGAATGCTGCCCTCTAAATAATGATAAATTACTCGTGCAGTATGCCATTTGCTAATTATATCCATGATTTACTGCAGAGCACGACTTAAATCATTCATTTCAGTCTTGCGTAACAGTGCCATAAAAAATTTTTTTTTTTTTTTTTTAGTTTTTAAAAATGGTTACCATGTGTATAATTTAAACAAATTTTAACAGCTTTTGTATTCCGTGAATATTCAAGCCTATAACTTTTTTTTTTTTAAATTTATGTTAGCTATTATGGCGTATGTGTTTTTGAAAGGAATTTTTATATATTCTGATTTTCTAAAAATGTAAGTTAATGTATTCTCGCAAATGTGTTTTCAAAAAAAGAAAATGATCTCTAAAGTTATAATAAACACCACATAATACATATATTAAGTATTAAGAGTATATTTCAGTAAAACATTGGCTAAAACGTTATGTATTTTATTTCGCATTGATTTAGTTAGAAAATAAAATATACACTTTTTTTGAGTGGCAGTTGTTTAGATTTTTATTTTATATATTTTTTTTATGAAACCTGAGTTATGATATTATTTTTTTTTCTTGGTTTAGCTGTGAAATACCACATTGAGTGATTGTTGGTGGTCAGGAAAAAAAAAATCTGGGTTTCTTAAAAAACAATTCACATTGAGATATTGATAAATCACTTCGATGTTTTTGGTCAACTTCAGGATAGTATGTATAGTATCTCTATGCCTTCTACTAGTTGTTCTGTAATTTTCTATTTGGACTTTGTAAGTCTGATATCACTTTAAAAAACTTTACTAAAAATATAATTACTTTTAAAAAATCACATATATTTCAGTGAAAATTTTAATTCCCAAGTAAAATAAATCAACTTTGAGAACTGCTTGATACATATATATAGGATTTAAATATATTTATATATATATTTATATTTTTTTTTTCTTTTTTGTTTTAATTGAACAAAAGAAAATGATCTCTAAAGTTATAATAAACACCACATAATACATATATTAAGTATTAAGAGTATATTTCAGTAAAACATTGGCTAAAACGTTATGTATTTTATTTTGCATTGATTTAGTTAGAAAATAAAATATACACTTTTTTTGAGTGGCAGTTGTTTAGATTTTTATTTTATATATTTTTTTTATGAAACCTGAGTTATGATATTATTTTTTTTTCTTGGTTTAGCTGTGAAATACCACATTGAGTGATTGTTGGTGGTCAGGAAAAAAAAATCTGGTTTTCTTAAAAAACAATTCACAGTGAGATATTGATAAATCACTTCAATGTTTTTGGTCAACTTCAGGATAGTATGTATAGTATCTCTATGCCTTCTACTAGTTGTTCTGTAATTTTCTATTTGGACTTTGTAAGTCTGATATCACTTTGAAAAACTTTACTAAAAATATAATTACTTTTAAAAAATCACATATATTTCAGTGAAAATTTTAATTCCCAAGTAAAATAAATCAACTTTGAGAACTGCTTGATACATATATATAGGATTTAAATATATTTATATATATATTTATATTTTTTTTTTTCTTTTTTGTTTTAATTGAACAAAAGAAAATGATCTCTAAAGTTATAATAAACACCACATAATACATATATTAAGTATTAAGAGTATATTTCAGTAAAACATTGGCTAAAACGTTATGTATTTTATTTCGCATTGATTTAGTTAGAAAATAAAATATACACTTTTTTTGAGTGGCAGTTGTTTAGATTTTTATTTTATATATATTTTTTTATGAAACCTGAGTTATGATATTATTTTTTTTTCTTGGTTTAGCTGTGAAATACCACATTGAGTGATTGTTGGTGGTCAGGAAAAAAAAAATCTGGTTTTCTTAAAAAACAATTCACATTGAGATATTGATAAATCACTTCGATGTTTTTGGTCAACTTCAGGATAGTATGTATAGTATCTCTATGCCTTCTACTAGTTGTTCTGTAATTTTCTATTTGGACTTTGTAAGTCTGATATCACTTTAAAAAACTTTACTAAAAATATAATTACTTTTAAAAAATCACATATATTTCAGTGAAAATTTTAATTCCCAATTAAAATAAATCAACTTTGAGAACTGCTTGATACATATATATAGGATTTAAATATATTTATATATATATTTTTTTTCTTTTTTGTTTTAATTGAACAAAAGAAAATGATCTCTAAAGTTATAATAAACACCACATAATACATATATTAAGTATTAAGAGTATATTTCAGTAAAACATCGGCTAAAACGTTATGTATTTTATTTCGCATTGATTTAGTTAGAAAATAAAATATACGCTTTTTTTGAGTGGCAGTTGTTTAGATTTTTATTTTATATATTTTTTTTATGAAACCTGAGTTATGATATTTTTTTTTTCTTGGTTTAGCTGTGAAATACCACATTGAGTGATTGTTGGTGGTCAGGAAAAAAAAAATCTGGTTTTCTTAAAAAACAATTCACGTTGAGATATTGATAAATCACTTCGATGTTTTTGGTCAACTTCAGGATAGTATGTATAGTATCTCTATGCCTTCTACTAGTTGTTCTGTAATTTTCTATTTGGACTTTGTAAGTCTGATATCACTTTAAAAAACTTTACTAAAAATATAATTACTTTTAAAAAATCACATATATTTCAGTGAAAATTTTAATTCCCAAGTAAAATAAATCAACTTTGAGAACTGCTTGATACATATATATAGGATTTAAATATATTTATATATATATTTATATTTTTTTTTTTCTTTTTTGTTTTAATTGAACAAAAGAAAATGATCTCTAAAGTTATAATAAACACCACATAATACATATATTAAGTATTAAGAGTATATTTCAGTAAAACATTGGCTAAAACGTTATGTATTTTATTTCGCATTGATTTAGTTAGAAAATAAAATATACACTTTTTTTGAGTGGCAGTTGTTTAGATTTTTATTTTATATATATTTTTTTATGAAACCTGAGTTATGATATTATTTTTTTTTCTTGGTTTAGCTGTGAAATACCACATTGAGTGATTGTTGGTGGTCAGGAAAAAAAAAATCTGGTTTTCTTAAAAAACAATTCACATTGAGATATTGATAAATCACTTCGATGTTTTTGGTCAACTTCAGGATAGTATGTATAGTATCTCTATGCCTTCTACTAGTTGTTCTGTAATTTTCTATTTGGACTTTGTAAGTCTGATATCACTTTGAAAAACTTTACTAAAAATATAATTACTTTTGAAAAATCACATATATTTCAGTGAAAATTTTAATTCCCAAGTAAAAAAAATCAACTTTGAGATCTGCTTGATACATATATATAGGATTTAAATATATTTATATATATATTTATATTTTTTTTTTCTTTTTTGTTTTAATTGAACAAATTGCTTGGTTTAGCTGTGAAATACCACATTGAGTGATTGTTGGTGGTCAGGAAAAAAAAAATCTGGTTTTCTTAAAAAACAATTCACATTGAGATATTGATAAATCACTTCAATGTTTTTGGTCAACTTCAGGATATTATGTATAGTATCTCTATGCCTTCTACTAGTTGTTCTGTAATTTTCTTTTTGGACTTTGTAAGTCTGATATCACTTTACTAAAAATATAATTACTTTTAAAAAATCACATATATTCCAGTGAAAATTTTAATTCCCAAGTAAAAAAAATCAACTTTGAGATCTGCTTGATACATATATATAGGTTTTAAATATATATGTATATATATATATATATATATATATATATATATTTTTTTTTTTTCTTTTTTGTTTTAATTGAACATTTGTTAGAAGATAACTGTAGGAGTTTTGGTGAGTGGTGTCTTATTATGTTCTACTTTCGTGTTGATAATAAATATTGAGTTAAGCATTGTTTATATTTTTACAGCACAGCCATATTGTTTCATTTTTTTGTCAGCTTTTAGCTTACTTCATCCATCTGTTGTTTTTACAGAAGGAAAAATATCAGCACCAACTTAAAAGGGTATACTGCAAATTTCTTGAAATTCTACACACGCATTTAAGGTTTTAAGAATCCTTTCTAGACCAATAATTTTAGAATGTTGGACCTTGAGCATTTGCTCAAACCTGTTAGTCGGAAAAAAAAAAATGAAACCTCGTACCGGTTGTTTTTGATAATGGTTTGCAACCATTTTTCTTCTTTTTTTCATGGCCAAGTCATTACCCTTCACGAGCTGTAGGTAGAGGAAACATGTAAGGCCAGTAACTTTTTTTTTTTATGTGGATTGCAACTATAGCTGTTCATATGGCATGTGGCCATATTATAATTTGTTTGTGGAAGTGGAACCATCTATCTGAGTTAATAGGTTCATTATTGGGTATGTTGATAAATTCGGTAAATGGCTTTCAGTCTGTATATTCCTCTTCCCAACCATTGACCAACTCCAATGAAACCATAAGCAGCTCAGTGCTTTGGCGTAAAGGCAGATTCTGTCCATTTTCTCTGCCAACTGTTTGACTTAACTATCCATTGATCCTGTAGCCAGGTGGGAGGATCGACCAATAAGAGGCCATTCTTTTTGGCTTAATTTAGAGAGAACACTAAAAGCATTTTATGCCAGTTCAGAAAAATAGCTTTTTTGCAATTAAGGAAATATTTTTATTAATTGATAAATGCAGCAGCAAATAAAGCAGAGTGTGGGAGAGTATATCAGAACATTGTAGAAACTGGTCTTAACATCAAAGGATCTTTGCAGACATTCACGGACAGCTTTGTAAATTATTTTTAAGTGATAAATGCATTTTATCAATTAATAATACATCCTACATAATAAAAAAAACATTCAAAGTTATATAGGACAATACTTTAAAATATTAACACATTTTAATTTTTTTTTTGGTGAAACTTTAGGTGAGAAGCCTTACAAGTGTCCCCATTGTGACTATGCTGGCACTCAATCAGCATCACTGAAGTACCACCTGGAGCGCCACCATCGAGAAAGGCAGAATGGCTCTGGCCCTATTGCTAGTCATGGGCATACTCCAGGACAGGAGCACAAGGATGAAACAGCCAGCAAGAGTTCCCTATTTATGAGACCTGACATTTTACGAGGAGCGTTTAAAGGCCTCCCTGGAATTGATTTCAGAAGCGGTGTAATGTCCCAGCAATGGCAGTCAGGGTTGATGTCTGGGGATCGTCAGGGACAGTCAAGTAGCATTAGTCCTGAGGTTTCTTCAGAAGCTTTGAAAAAATCAGAGATCTCTTCTAAAGCAGCGAATATTGCAGAATTCGGGAGAGCATATCAGAACATTGTAGGAAATGGTGTTAACTTCCAGGGCTCTTTGCAGGCCTTCATGGACAGCTTTGTTTTAAGTTCTTTGAAGAAAGAGAAGGAGATGAAAGAGAAGGCCTTGCTAGAGTCACTTCCTATAAAGGTTTCCAGGTCTGACAACTGTGAAGACAAAGTGGAGAACAAAACACCACAGAGGAAAATGGAAAAGTCTCAGTACGAACCTCTAGACCTGTCGGTGAGGCCAGATGCTCCATCTCTTCCAGGTTCATCTGTAACAGTCCAAGATAACATTGCTTGGCACGGCTGTTTGTTTTGTTCTTTTACTACATCATCCATGGAGTTGATGGCCTTGCATCTCCAAGCTAACCATTTAGGAAAAGCAAAGCGTAAGGACAGCTTAATGGGTACCACAAATAAAATCGCTGCCTCTTCTTCTTCAGCACAGTGCGGAAAAGAAATGATGTCAAAATTGAGTCCATTGCAAAATTCTGAAAAAACTCCAAACTCTAAAGAGACTTTATCTGATCATAAAAGCGCTTCATGGTCCAGTCATATGGATCCAGTGTTTAACAATTTTCCAACTGAATTCTACAAGCAGTTTGGTGTATATCCTCACTCGGTTGGGTCCAATGCTCAAAACTCTTGCTCTAACATGGATATTGACTCTCAGTCTACCCCGGATGATGAAGCGCATGCCTTGCAGTGTGATTCAGTTAATACAGTTGCTACTGATGACCTCTCCGATGAATCCTCATCTGAGGACATGGAAACGTGTAAAGAAGACGAGAATGAAGATGAAGAAATTGACACTGAACCAGAAAACATGAACACGGCTGACGAACAGAACAAAGAAGACCATGAAGAAGAAGATCCTCTACTGAATTCAGCTGCTCTCAGACCTTCTGAAAACATGGTTTCTTCAACACCGCAGATGATTGAAAAACAGTGGCATCCAAATCTTCCATTGCCTCATGAAACGCCACAAAGCTCTTTGCAACCTGACCAAGCGTCCGGTCCAGATCCTTTGGAGAAGCAGGTTAATATGCTTTCCGTTCTTCGAGCTTACAGCTCTGACAGTATGGCTGCTTTTAACGGACTTGCAAGCAACACAACAAACAGTGGATGTATGAAGAGACCAGATTTATGTGGTAAGTTGATATGACAAATACAGAAGTAGAAGATGTTAAAAGAAAGTTGTACTTTTTTATCTAGACACCCAGGGTACCCATTGATGCCTATGTTCATTTGATGGAAGTCAATACTTAGCTACTGTGGGCAGTACATGCAATTTGTACCTGCAGGGCAATGTGGAGATGTCTCTCATTCCAAAAGGAATATATCAGATGAAAGGTCAAGGGGTCCTAAGGAGGGTGGAGATTTGGTCTGCTTTAGGTGATAGGAGATGGACAGTAGCAGTGCTTGGAAAAATTCTCAAAACTTAACAAAGGATTTGATTGTTTATAGCAAGATTGTTTCCATTTGAACCAAGTCCATTAGGAATCTACACTCACCGGCCATGTTTTTAGGTACACCTTGCTAGTGAACTATTGAACTAAGCCCTAATTGTAAATCATCATCTTTGGCAAATAACAAATCTGTGCCGGACGAGGGTGTGTGTCCCTACGCACCCTCTGGCCGACTGATGATTCTAAAATATAACCTTTATTCAAATATATATAATGTATCCTCAGATGTAATTAATGCCTATTGGAGTGGAATGTTCCTTGCTAGTGCCAAGAAAATATCCCCCACACCATGACATCACCAGCTTGATCCATTGATACAAGGCAGGATGGATCCATGCTTTCATTCTGACCCTACCATCTGAATGTCTCAGCAGTCAGTCTGCCCATTCTCCTCTGACCTCTGACACCAACAAAGCATTTTCGTTCACACAACTGCCGCTCAATTGGATATTTTTCTCTTTTTTGGACCATTTTCTGTAAACCCTAGAGACGGTTGTGCGTGAAAATCCCAGTAGATCAGAGGTTTTTGAAATACTCAGACCACCCGTTTTGCAGCAACAACCATGCCACGTTCAAACTCACTGAAATTCTTCCCCATTCTGATGCTCGGTTTGAACTTCGGCAAGACGTCTTCGCCACGTCTACATGCCTAGATGCATTGAGTTGCTGCCATGTGATTGGCTGATTAGCAATCTGTGTTACCAAGCAATGGAACAGATGTACCTAATAAGGTGGCCGGTGAGTGTATTTTAGCATATTAAAGGTGTCATTTCTAAATCTCAAAGCCAATCTCCAGCCAAAACGTTTTTTTTTGTTAGCACGGTATGGTTGGAAAATCCAGTGGGTTGTTTTTTTCTGCCTAAGACCCTATAGCAGTTTTCTACTCATTTCCTGCTTTTGTGAAGAAATGAGGGGAACAGTAGTCACCAGGCCAGAAAACAAAGTCAGTTCTACCCATTCTTCCTAAAACATAAGAAATGGTTTTGTTGCTGTTCCTGTCACCAGTGGAGAGATCTTCTATTGCTGTCTGTGACACGCTACCACTGAAATAGGAAGCAAAGGGAAATCTTTCCAGTGGGGATACAGCAATGAAAACTTGATACATGTTCCAAACCTTCCTCACCTTGTCCAAATATTTAAAAAATAGATTTTGGCTGGAGTTGCCCACATGGAAGAAAAATATGTTTGAAATATATTTAAAAAATATTATTCCCAAATATATTGACATATATTTGAAATACTACAATTTTGTCCACATTCAATATATTAAAAAAATAAATAAAAAATAATATATATATATATATATATATATATATATATATATATATATATATATATATGTATATACTGTATGTTGAAATGTGTTTTTATTACAAAATATATGAAATATATTTTTAAAAATATATTTTTGTTAAATATATCCTTCAGATTTTTTTTAACATATAAAAAGGTCATTTTAACATATATTGTTACATATACCGTATTTGCCGGCGTATAAGACGACTGGGCATATAAGACGACCCCCCTACTTTTCCTGCTAAAATGTAGTGTTTGGGCTATACTCGCCGTATAAGACTACCCCTCTTCCAATGCACACCAGTGGGAGGAATAGTGCCCCATCATTGATGTCAGTGGGAGGAATAGTGCCCCATCATTGGTATTAGTGGCAGGAATAGTGCCCCATCATTGGCATTAGTGGCAGGAATAGTGCCCTATCATTAGTATCAGTGGGAGGAATAGTGCTCCATCATTGGTATCAGTGGCAGGAATAGTGCCCCATCATTGGTATCAGTGGGGGGAATAGGTGCCCCATCATTGGTATCAGTGGCAGGAATGGTGCCCCATCATTGGTATCAGTGGCAGGAATAGTGCCCCATCATTGGTATCAGTGGCAGGAATAGTGCCCCATCATTGATGTCAGTGGGAGGAATGGTGTCCCATCATTGGTGTCAGTGAGGGGTGGAATAGTGCCCCATCATTGGTGTCAGTGGGGGGTGGAATAGTGCCCCATCGTTGGTGTCAGTGGGGGGGGGAATAGTGCCCCATCATTGGTGTCAGTGGGGGGGAGGAATAGTGCCCCATCGTTGGTGTCAGTGGGAGGAATAGTGCCCCATCATTGGTATCAGTGACACCAATGATGGGGCACTATTCCTCCCACTGAGACTTGCTGACCCTGTTCTCGTATGGTGCTGCTGCAGCCAGCATATGTGGTTGCAGCAGAACCTCTACACAGAACACTTACCTGCTGCTCCGGCACTCAATTTTCGCGGGGCCGCTCGGCTCCGCCCCTTCGCCGGTGATTGGCCGCCTGTGTGCCTTTCCTGAGCTACAGTTCTGGCGGCCAATCACCGGTGGGGAGGCGGAGCCGAGCAGCCGCACGAACATCCAGTGGCCGAACTGAAGGAGACGCCGCGCTTCATGGACCGGATCGTCGTGGGACTGGATCCAGGTAAGAGACATCAGCCCCTGCAAACCCCTGTACTTAATGCCGCAGCCCCCCTAAACATGTGTACCGGCGTATAAGACGACCCCCGACTTTTGAGAAGATTTTCAAGGGTCAAAAAGTCGTCTTATACGCCGGCAAATACGGTATTTGTAAATGCATTCCAAAAATACATATTCGTATATTTAAAGACATACAGTATTTTTGAAAATTTTTTTTTAAAAATGTTTCATATATTTTGTAATAAAAAGACATTTCAACATACAGTTTTGGCTGGAGTTGCCCATATGGAAGAAAAATATATTTGAAATATATGTTAAAAATATTCTTCCCAAATATATTGACATATATTTGAAACACTACAATTTTGTCCGTATTCAATATATTAAAAAAAAACAAAAAAAAATGTACGTATATATATATATATATATATATATATATATATATATGTGTGTGTATATATATATATATATATATATATATATATGTTTAAATGTGCTTTTATTACAAAATGTATGAAATATATTTTTGTTAAATATATTCTTCAGATTTTTTAAACATATCTAAATGTAATTTTAATATATATTTTTACATATACTTGTAAATGCATTCCAAAAATATAGATTTGTATTTTTAAAGACATACAATATATTTGAAAATTTATTTTTAACAATATGTTTCATATATTTTGTAATAAAAACACATTTCAACATACAGTTTGCACCTGAGAATCTGCAAGCCAGTTATTCAAAATATAACTTTCTCTGCAGCCCAGTATGTTTTGCCCCTTTGTACTTGTAATTATCATTGAGAAAAAAATAATGCGTTTATCTGCGTCCTCACTACATCCTCCTAGAAGGATCCTTCAGGCAGAAAGTTTCACAGGCAGCAGTGTGGTTGCTCTCCTCCTAGAGGCCATGTTTAATCTGGTTGCAGTGGACCGTGGGAAATGTAACTTAAAGCTCACCTGAGATCAGGCTATAGACAATATGGACACATTTTCACAAACACCTAAATTGGATTTATATCAAGCCTCCAGTGACTTCTGTAGCTGCAGGCATTGTGGAACAAATCATTCACAAATGATTAGCTGCAGTTGTTCAAGTCTGCTCCTCAGCTTCCTGTGATCCCTTCCCGCAGAGCATCTTATGTGATATTTATATTAGATATTAGATGCCTGGAGGACTTCTAGGTCACCACTGGGAAGGGCAAGCAGGGCAACCTAAGTCACTGCAAGAAATCGGGGAAGCTAAGCTGCTGAGTCACTGCTGGGAGGAGGAGAATGAGGAGCTGAGCAACTGATTCACTGCTAGGAGGGGGAGCAGAGTGAGCTGAATTGCTGAGTTGAGCTG
The DNA here is from genome assembly GCF_062004578.1 of Staurois parvus. NCBI lineage: Eukaryota > Metazoa > Chordata > Amphibia > Anura > Ranidae > Staurois > Staurois parvus. The sequence goes on from NW_028319410.1 coordinate 2,321,980, forward strand.
CTGATTCACTGCTGAGGTTAGGAGCAGAGGGAGCTGACCTGCTGGTCCAGTGCTGAGCTACTAAGTCGCTGCTAGGAGGGAGAGTAGGATGAGCTGAGCTGCAGAGTCACTGCTGGGAGAGGGAGCAAGGTAAACTGATCTGCTGAGTCACTTTTGGGAGGGGGAGCAGGGTGAACTGATCTGCTGAGTCACTGGTAGGAGGGGGAGCAGGGGGAACTGATCTGCTGAGTCACTGTTGGGAGGGGGAGCAGGGTGAACTGATCTGCTGAGTCACTGGTAGGAGGGGGAGCAGGGGGAACTGATCTGCTGAGTCACTGTTGGGAGGGGGAGCAGGGTGAACTGATCTGCTGAGTCACTGGTAGGAGGGGGAGCAGGGGGAGCTGAGCTGCAGAGTCACTACTTGGAGAGGGAGCAGGGTGAGATGAGCTGCAGAGTTACTGCTGGAAGGGGGGGGCATAATGAGATGAGCTGGAAATTGTGAGGATGAATTGCTCTACAGTGCCTGCAGCTACATAGGTCAGTTAGGGCTTGTTTTAAAGCTCATTTACATCTTAGGTGCATGTACTTACTTACAGACTTAGCCCGGCCACATATTTTCTTGAAACTTAGAGTTAGGTAATCTGTTAATTCTGGATGTTTCTTAGACAGTAGGAACAGTTCACCTGACGTGTTAATGTTCTCCTTCTTGTAAATATCTGTCTTTACTAACTGAACTCAATGAGAATCAGCGTTGGTGCCTCGGCCATAACTGTAGTACATGGTAGCAAAACTAAAAGATTCACATCATACGAAATCCCGGCAAGATCGGAACCTTTCACAAAAAAAAATACAGAGACCTGTAATGGCCCATAGAGAGGCTGATAAGATCTAACTAGATTATCTTTTGTAGCTAATTCTCTTTTAACTCCTTCTACTGACACCAACAAAATCACTTACTGATGCGAGCAGATGTTGTGTTGATACATTGACTCTAAATACATTGACTGTACCAGACACATCTGTCAAATGGTGCATCAATAAACCAGCAATCTGGTGATGTGGATATCTTGACAAATGGACCCTGCAACGTTTTATTATATTGCAGATTAGTCTATACTGTACAGACCTTATGGCCCTCATTTATCAAAAGGAGCTTTTTTTTTTTTAAACATTAGTCTTAACAGTGAATTGAAGTCGGGTTAACACTGTGGATATTCAAATCAGAAACTTCTACTTCTTTATCTATTTCATAAATGGTTGTCATTGTAATATTATTATTCACACTTAAATGATTTTCAAAGATTGTTTACTGAAATACACATAAAGCTCCTGGATGTGTTCATGGTGCTGCATTGTGATTGTGTACTGCAAGGAAGTACAGAATGAGAAAACCGGCATTACCTCCTCTCCATTCCTCCCATCTTCTCCTCTCCTCTCCTCTAATCCCCTCTTCTCCTCTCCTCTCCTCATCTCCCATCTTCTCCTCTCCTCATCTCCCATCTTCTTCTCTCCTCATCTCCCATCTTCTCCTCTTCTCCCCTCATCTCCTCTCCTCCCCTCCCATCTTCTCCTCTCCTCTCCTCCTCATCTCCCATCTTCTCATCTCCCATCTTCTCTTCTCCTTCCCTCATCTCCTCTCCTCCCCTCCCATCTTCTCCTCTCCTCCCCTCATCTCCTCTCCTCCCCTCCCATCTTCTCCTCTCCTCCCCTCATCTCCTCTCCTCCCCTCCCATCTTCTCCTCTCCTCCGCTCATCTCCTCTCCTCCCTTCTCATCTTCTCCTTTCCTCTCCTCCCCTCCCATCTTCTCCTCTCCTCTCCTCTCCTCCCCTCCCATCTTCTCCTCTCCTCTTCTCCCCTCCAATCTTCTCCACTCCTCTCCTACCCTCCCATCTTATCCTCTCATCTTCTCTCCTCTCCTCCCATCTTCTCCTCTCCTCCCATCTTCTCCTCTCCTTTCTTCCCCTCCCATCTTCTCCTCTCCTCTCCTCCGCTCCCATCTTCTCCTCTCCTCCCATCTTCTACCTCTCCTCCCCTCCCATCTTCTCCTCTCTTCTCCTCTCCTCCCATTTTCTCATCTCCTCTCCTCCCCTCCCATCTTCCCCTCTCCTCTCCTCTCCTGTCCTCTCCTCCCCTCCCATCTTCTCCTCTCCTCTCCTCCCCTCCCATCTTCTCTTTACCTCTCCTCTCCTCCCATCTTCTCCTCTCCTCTCCCCTCCTCAGTATACTCTTTTTCATTCCTTTCTGCTTCCCACTTATTTTCTCCCTTCCTCATTTTCTTCCTTTTTTCATTCCCCAATTCTGCTTTTACCTACCTCTCCCTTTCTTCCTTCCTATTTATTTCTCTCTTATTATCCCTCTTTCCACCTATTCTCACTTCCATCAATCCCTCCATTCTTTTTCCTTTTGCCCATCCATTTTTCCTTCCTTCCTTCCTTCCTTCCTTCCTTCCTTGTTTTCTTCATTCTTTCATGTGCTGTCCTTTCTTTTCTCCTTCCCTCACTTTCTTTTGTGCCCCATTTCTGTTCACCCACCTGTAACTTTCCTCCTTTATTTCCTTCCCATTATCTCTCCTTCCACCTCTTTCCACTTCCTTCCTTCCAATCATCATTTTGTTGCCCTTTTCTCTTTCTCTGCTCTCCTTCATTTCTTTCTGTCCCCTAACTTCTTTTTTTCTTTCTTTTTGTCCCCACTTTTTTCCACTTTGATCTACCTCTTCCTTTCTTACTTCCTGTTTATTTCATTCCATTTATCCTTCCTGCCACTTCTTTCCACTTCCTTCCATTTCTCTTTATTTCTCTTTCTTTTCTTTCTTTACTTCCTTTATTCTCTCCAGCCTTCCTTCTTACCTAACTCCTTCCTTCCTTCCTTTCTTCCTTCTTTCCTTCCTTCCCTTTTTTCCTCCCTTCCTTTCTTTCTTTTCCTAAACTTCTCTCCTTCTGACCCATATTCTCTACTTTCTATTTCCCTCCCTTCCTTAGTTGCTTCCTTCCTACCTCCCTTCCTCTTCTTTTCATTCTTTCCTTTTTCAGTCCTTTCTTTTTTTTCTCCCTATCATTCTGTCCCTTTTCCTGCTTTCTTTCTCTTTCTTTCTTTTTCTTTCTTTCTTTCTTTCTTTCTTTCTTTCTTTCTTTCTTTCTTTCTTTCTTTCTTTCTTTCTTTCTTTCTTTCTTTCTTTCTTTCTTTCTTTCTTCCTCTCTTTCTTTCTTCCTCTCTTTCTTTCTTTCTTTCTTTCTTTCTTTCCCCCAGCTCCCTCCCTAGGGGTTCAGGCCTTGTTAAATGATGTTGCTGGTGACATCCTGACATCTTCTGTATGCACACCTTAACTGTTGTGGCATCTTAATGACACTACTGTCAATTTTGCCCTAGATACATGGAAATAGGTCACTAAATAATTAAAACAAATTTATGATTAACATGTTTTAAAAAGAACATCTTTTCCTTCCCTGATGAAGAGATTCCTTAATGTAAAGTACACTTTTGATACAAAAATGATATGAATATGAGTTCACACGAGTCACACAGAAGAATGCCTGCCTATGTACCGAGGGACTACTAAGTTTACAAAAATGTCAATTTTAAGAGAAATTATAATGGTTATTTGTCAGTTTTTATTTATCTTAGTTTTTAAGTTTGCAAACGTATTTTTTATATTTCTTTCAATTATTTGAATAGCAGATCTTCCAATGGAGACACTTTTCCCCATGACAGCTGTCTAAGAGGAATTTTTTCCTCATTTGGTAGAAAATTTTTCTTACTTCCTGTGGTGTGTACAGGACAGGAAGTGAAGGTAAATCTTCCCAAAGGGAGACAGATGACACAAAAAAAACACAGTTTTTGTAACCCTTCTTTATTCTACCTATAGTTTAAAAGGTCTTTAGCTATAATTGAGACAGCGGTGGTTAACTTTCTTGATGGGGGGGGGGATTGAAGTTTGGCCCTTAACATCACCAAAGGCCCACACATAAAATTCAGTGAATATTCAGTGAATATATATTATTTATATTTATATATATTAATTCGTCTCTGAAGACGGCAGACACAAAACAGGATTTAGTCAAAGACTATAAGCATGATACAAGAGATGGCCAGAGACTGTGGCCTTGGTACAAGAGATGGTCAGAGACTGTGGAGTTGGTACAAGAGATGATCAGAGACTGTGGACTTGGTACAAGAGATGGTCAGACTGCAGACATGATACAAGAGATGGTCAGAGACTGTCGACATAATACAGGGGATGGTCAAAGACTGAGGGAAGGATACAAGAGATGGTCAGAGACTGTGGACTTGGCACAAGAGATGGTCATAGACTGTGGACATGGTACAAGAGATGGTCAGAGACTGTAGACTTAGTACGAGAGATAATTAGAGACTGTGGACATGATACAAGGGATGGTCAGACTGCAGACATGATACAAGAGATGGTTAGAGACTGTTGACATAATACAGGGGATGGTCAAAGACTGAGGGAAGGATACAAGAAATGGTCAGAGACTGTGGACTTGGCACAAGAGATGGTCAGAGACTGTGGACATGGTACAAGAGATGGTCAGAGACTGTAGACTTAGTACGAGAGATAATTAGAGACTGTGGACATGATACAAGGGATGGTTAGACTGCAGACATGATACAAGAGATGGTCAGAGACTGTCGACATAATACAGGGGATGGTCAAAGACTGAGGGAAGGATACAAGAGATGGTCAGAGACTGTGGACTTGGCACAAGAGATAGTCAGAGACTGTGAAATTAGTACAAGAGATAGTTAGAGACTGTGGACATGATACAAGGGATGGTCATAGACTGCAGACATAATACAAGAGATGGTCAGAGACTGTCGTCATATTACAGGAGATGGCAAGAAACTGAGGGCATGATACAAGAGATGATCAGAGATTGCAGACAAGATAGAAGAGATGGTCAGACTGCAGACATGATACAAGAGATGGTCAGAGACTGTCGACATAATACAGGAGATGGTCAGAGACTGAGGGAAGGATACAAGAGATAGTTAGAGACTGTGGGCATGACACAAGGGATGGTCATAGACTGCAGATGTGATACAGGAGATGGTCAGAGACTACAGACATGACACAGGAGATGGTCAGAGACTGTGGACATGATCCAAGAGATGGTCAGAGACTGCAGACATGATACAAGAGATGAGCCCTAAATCATTTAATTTTCCAGTTATTTATTATTGTTAAATCTTCTTATCTTCATGGGGTTACTGTTTTTCCAATAAATGTGTAGAATTTACTTTATGTGGCCAGTTTGAAGGCAGACAGTCCTTGGCAGAAGACTCTCGTTATGTTGTTTTGTATATTCACCCAACATTAGGTAACAATGTTAAGAACTGGCTGGAAAATACAGCAATTGAATGCTTGGGAGTCCCGGTTATCAATCACATCCAAACTTCTCCAACTCACAGCTAGGAATAGGCTGCCAAACATAGAACTTCACTTCTTCGTCCTTGGGCCAAAATATATTCTGCAGACCTTTCATTGAGGAGGTCAAAAACTCCATTATCTCTAAAAAATAGTATGTATGTTTACTTAGAATATACACTCAATGGCCACTTTATTAGGTCCACCTTGCCAGTGCCGGATTGGACACCCTTTTGCCTTCAGAACTGCCTTCATTCTTTGTGGCATAGATTCAACAAGGTGTTGGAAACATTCCTAAGAGATTTTGGTAGTATTGACATGAGTTACTGTTGCCTTTCTATCATCTGGAACCAAACTGCCCATTCTCCTCTGACATCAACAAGGTATTTTCTTCCACACAATTGCCACTCATTTTCTCTTTTTCGGACCATTCCCTGTAAACCCTAGAGATGTTTGTGCGTGAAAATCCCAGTAGATCAGCCATGTTTGAAATGCTCGGACCAGCCCATCTGGCACCAACAACCATGCCACGTTCAAAGTCATAAAAGCTTAAAGTCTTAAATCCCCTTCCTTCCCCATTCTGATTCTCTGTTTGAACTTCAGCAAGTCGTCCTCACCACGTCTAGATGCCTAAATGCATTGAGTTTCTGCCATGTGATTGGCTGATTAGCAATTTGTGTTACCAAGCAATGAAACAGATGTACCTAATAAAGTGGCCGGTGAGTGAATGTGAACCGTCACCCTGTAAAACAACCCATTCTGTTTAAATAGAAGTAAACGACAAAACATTTGTGTATAGATATAAAAAAAAGACTGTATAAATACCTTTTTTCCCTTTTTTTGTAAGCGATCACATTCCCTCTGTTCTCAGCTGCATTAGAGCTTGGGGCAGGGGCGAACTGACCATTTGGAAACTCGGGCACTGCCCGAGGACCCGGGGTCAGTAGGGGGCCCCATGAGATGCCCCTGGTACCTTTTTCATAGGCTTTTTTGAGTTTGGGCAAGGACACAGGGGCCCCATGATCCTCTATTGCCCGGGGGCCCCATGAGTTGTCAGTCCATTCCGGGCTGGGGGAGAGCAGCATACTGATCTTCCCAGTGAATGGCTGTGCAACGGGACTTGTCAGGACAAGTCTTATCATTGGTGGAGAGCAGAGTGTTATACAGTACATAACCTCTTGAAAACTTCACAGCACTCAGTGCTTCTTCTCAAATGCCCTCAGCACTGATGCAAGCTGTGGGTTGGCACTTTGGAGGAGTTATGCAAATATCAGAATGCCTTTATGAGTGGGGGTTAGTCTGGGGTAGTGGGAATCCGTAGGCAGGCTGCATTTGCTAAGTAACACCCACATGTGATGCTGAGCCTCCATGATTGAAACAACATAAATCCTTTGATTGACAAGGGCAGGCCAGTCACAGCCAGACTGGAAATGAAAGATCTAGATCAGAGGTCTCCAAACTTTATTAACAATGGGCCAGTTTACTGTCCTTCAGACTTTGAGGGGGCTGGACTGGCCAGCGTGAGTAAAAAATGCCTTGGCATCAATGGGAGTAAACAATGCCCCATCATTGGTATCAGAGGGAGAAATATTGCCCCATTGTTGGTATCAGGGGAAAGAATAATCCCCCATCATTGGTGTCAGTGGGAAGTATAGTGCCCTGCCATTGGTGTCAGTGGGAGGGATCGTGCCCCATCATTGGTGTCAGTGGGAGGAATAGTGCCCCATCATTAGTGTCCATGGGAGGAATAGTGTTTGTGTCAGTGACAGGAATTATGCCCCATTGTTGGTGTCAGTAGAAGGAACAGTGCCTTGCATCACTAGGAGGATTCGTGCCCCAAGGGCCTGATTAAGGCAAGCAAAGTCCTTGAGTTCTGGTTCCAAAGCCCTCAACAGGTCCTGAGCAAAAGACCACTCCCAGAAAACACGCTGAGCAGTTTCCACCTGAATGATGCAAAAAGGGCAGTGCCTGTATCTGCTCAGGTTCCTGGCATGCATAAATGCTCTGAATGGCAACCCCCCTTGGATCGCCATGCATGACAGGTCCTTGTGCCTATTGGTGAGTCTCTTTGAAGAAACATTCCTCCAGACCACCTTGCAAGTGGCTGAAGTCAGGCCTGTAACCGGTTCCAAAATGCCCTTGGCTCTAATCAGCTTGTAGATAGTCTTTGGCTTCCACAAGTCAAGCTTGACTCCATGTAGCCCCTACTCCTTGATAAACTGTTTGGAGACCACTTTTTTTTTTAAGTCCGCGAGGTGCGAAAATCAAAAACCCGTAAGTGAACAAAAACCGTGCCAGTGCAAAACCAACACAAAAAAGTGCACTTAGGGGTGTGCTTTGTCCACCCCCAAAGGGGTAGGACCTCTACCTTGATCCCTCAGGGCGCGAGGTCTTGACAGGGACAAAGGGTTCCACATTGTCCGCCTAGCCAAAGGCCTGGCGGACCCCTTTCCTTGTGGCTAGCCGAAGCCAGCCATCAAGTACTAGGTCTGGGGGCTCTCCCCCAGAGCCAGGGGAGGAGGGAACCAAAAGGGCACACATCCTCCCCCTAGACTTCAGGGTAGGCCCGAGGACTCACACCCTACCGTCCGTGAGAAAAAACACACACATAAGTGAAAAGTGCTTCAAACGTGGGACTGTTTTTTTTTAAGTCCGCGAACGTGCGAAAAACCCGCAAGTGTTCACAAAAAATGTGCAAGTGCAAAACACCACCCAAAAAAGTGCACCTGGGGTGTGCTTTGTCCTTCCCCCGAAGGGGATGGACCACTACCCTGATCCCTCAGGGCACGAAGCTCCTGACAGGGACAAGGTTCCCATTTGGTCCACCTAGCCAAAAGGCCTGGCAGACCACCATTCCTTGTGGCCAGCCGAAGCCAGCCACTCAGTACTTGGCCAGGGGGGTTCTCCCGAAGAGAAAACCCCCTAGGGACAGGGGAGGAAGGAACCAAAAGACCACACATCCTCCCCCTAGACTTCAGGGTAGGCCCGAGGACCCACACCCTCCATCCTGCGAGAAATAAAACACACACAAAAGTGTGACAAACGTGGGAGATAAAATAAATAAATAAATAAGTGGCCGTGCAGATTGTGCACTGGCCAGGCCCTGAGGCCCGTAGCAAAAATTGCCCAAGACTTAGCCAAAAAGCCTAGCCCTAAAAGGCGCAGTGCAGAAAAAGTGTTGAAACAGTGACCATGTGCCTTTTCACACGTTGGGGTCCCACACCCAAGTGTTACTAAGAGCACTACTGAGGCGACCACTCAGGGGGCACTGGTTCGTGGACTCTCTGCCTCCCCGGCCCCTGGCCAGACAAGGTAGATCCGTTCAAATCAGGAGGAACAGGGCCCCTCCGGTTTTCCAGGGGGAATTACTCCCAGGCCCCAGCAGCCTGTGGGCTCCTCAGTTCCTGTTCCAGCCTGTACTAAACATCAGGACCCCCATCCTACCAGCAGGGGTACTATACAACCAATCATCCCCGCAAGCAGGAATGATGGTGGAGCGCCAGCACTGGACACTGATAAGAACAGATACTACACTTGATCTTAGCCGAGAAGCGACTGTTTGGAGACCACTTTTTGATTGAAAAGATACTTTTATTGCAGAAGCATCAAAAACAACATGTTACGTGTAATCGGGGTACATCTCACCCTGTACTGCGACGCAGCGCACCACATAGCAATACAGTTCCAAACATACGATAAATACATTCAGGCCAATAAATACATTCGCTCAGCGGTATGATGCCTGACGTGATGTGCACAGAGGATGAATCCCCCGGATCACCACGTCATGCATGACGCCGCTTACCCCAAAAACTGTAGCATCCTAATACGATATACATTTCCTAGTCACTATGTCATGCACGAAAACGATAACTGAAAAGAAAAACACTGTCAACAATAGGCATCGGGTGTGTGTGGGGGGGGGGGGGGGGTGGAAGGGGAGGGAAGGGGGAAACACAGGCCCGAAGCTTTATTGAAGGGACAAAGACACGCAAGGGGGAGTAGGGGGAAGGGGGAAATCTTCAGACGTCCTCTTCCTCCTTAAAGTCCAACAAGGAATAGTCTCTGAGCAGACTGAGGATCAGTCTGCGACAGTCCTCAATGGACATCCTCTCCCGCTGGTGGATGAGGCGCTTTCTGGCGCACCATAAAGCGTCCTTAAAACAGCACAGCACCCGCCAGGCGCCGTCAATGTCCTCCAAAGAAAAAGTTCCACAGAATAGTCCATTCAGCACTGATCTAGATGAAGCTGGGCATCCTCTATTTAGGAAATGAGGTGGATTCCATTGGACTGGCTGCAGCTTCTAATGCACATTGTGAGAAGCTCACAGTGTGCAGTGAAATCAGAGGAAGCAATTTCAATGCAGAAGATGAGCCTGTAAATCTGTGCAAGACTGAAGGGAAGGCTGGTGTTCCGCTTTAAGTGTGAATCCAGAAGACAATAACATTTCCCTGTTTTACTTTATTTACTGCGTTCAGGAAATCCACAACATGACGGAATCAAATCATTATACTTTGCATGCTGAATACCTTCAGGTTCCTGCGTTATGTGCACCGTGAGATTCCGATCCATAATAAAAGAGCAGATTTTGTTTTATCCCTCTCTGGTGACACAATTTGTGTAGACGATACGACACTCTTGTTTACATTTGCAAAGCGGATGCTTTTTTCCCTCTCTGAAGTTCCTCAGATCTGACCGTAGGAAGTCAAACTAGGCCAGAATTCGGTTTGATGTTGTGAAAGTTTTTACATTTTCGGCTGCAGATATGTGCATTTGTTTTGCATACTTAACTTTCCCGGCAATAATTCTTGGTGAAAGAGACAAGCGGAGACTTTTATGAGCTGTTTTAATAACATCGAGCTTCCAGAGAGATAATGGACGTCTACCTAAAGAGTCTACCATCTTGTTTGTAAATTTATTGCATATTCCCGTTGAGTAAGTTGGCTCAAGAAATATGGCAGTTTAAGTGTATCCAAACAAAAAAAAAATATATATATATATATTTCAGCTTACCAGTCCTTAGATCTGGATGCCTTAGTATTATAGTCGAGGGTTACCGAAGAAACCATAGTAGACATTTGGTAGACATAATAAGAGAGATAATGGACATCTACCTAAAGAGTCTACCATCTTGTTTGTAAATTTATTGCATATTCCCGTTGAGTAAGTTGGTTCATGAAATATGGCAGTTTAAGTGTATCCAAACAAAAAAAAAAATATATATATATATATATATCAGCTTACTAGTCCTTAGATCTTGCTGCCTCAGTATTATAGTCGAGGGTTACCGAAGAAACCATAGTAGACATTTGGTGGACATAATAAGAGAGATAATGGACGTCTACCTAAAGAGTCTACCATCTTGTTTGTAAATTTATTGCATATTGCCATTGAGTAAGTTGGTTCAAGAAATATGGCAGTTTAAGTGTATCCAAACAAAAAAAAATATATATATATATATATATATTTCAGCTTACCAGTCCTTAGATCTGGATGCCTTAGTATTATAGTCGAGGATTACCGAAGAAACCATAGTAGACATTTGGTAGACATAATAAGAGAGATAATGGACGTCTACCTAAAGAGTCTACCATCTTGTTTGTAAATTTATTGCATATTCCCGTTGAGTAAGTTGGTTCATGAAATATGGCAGTTTAAGTGTATCCAAACAAAAAACAAAAAAAACAAAAACAAAAAAAAAAAATATATATATATATCAGCTTACTAGTCCTTAGATCTGGATGCCTTAGTATTATAGTCGAGGGTTACCGAAGAAACCATAGTAGACATTTGGTGGACATAATAAGAGAGATAATGGACGTCTACCTAAAGAGTCTACCATCTTGTTTGTAAATTTATTGCATATTCCCGTTGAGTAAGTTGGTTCAAGAAATATGGCAGTTTAAGTGTATCCAAACAAAAAAAAAATATATATATATATATTTCAGCTTACCAGTCCTTAGATCTGGATGCCTTAGTATTATAGTCGAGGGTTACCGAAGAAACCATAGTAGACATTTGGTAGACATAATAAGAGAGATAATAGACATCTACCTAAAGAGTCTACCATCTTGTTTGTAAATTTATTGCATATTCCCGTTGAGTAAGTTGGTTCATGAAATATGGCAGTTTAAGTGTATCCAAACAAAAAAAAAAAAAAAATATATATATCACAGCTTACCAGTCCTTAGATCTGGATGCCTTAGTATTATAGTCGAGGATTACCGAAGAAACCATAGTAGACATTTGGTAGACATAATAAGAGAGATAATGGACATCTACCTAAAGAGTCTACCATCTTGTTTGTAAATTTATTGCATATTCCCGTTGAGTAAGTTGGTTCAAGAAATATGGCAGTTTAAGTGTATCCAAAAAAAAAAAAAATATATATATATATTTCAGCTTACCAGTCCTTAGATCTGGATGCCTTAGTATTATAGTCGAGGATTACCGAAGAAGCCATAGTAGACATTTGGTAGACATAATAAGAGAGATAATGGACGTCTACCTAAAGAGTCTACCATCTTGTTTGTAAATTTATTGCATATTCCCGTTGAGTAAGTTGGTTCAAGAAATATGGCAGTTTAAGTGTATCCAAACAAAAAAACAAAACAAAACAAAACAAAAATATATATATATATATATACTGTATATATATATATTTCAGCTTACTAGTCCTTAGATCTGGATGCCTTAGTATTATAGTCGAGGGTTACCGAAGAAGCCATAGTGGACATTTGGTAGACATAATAAGGTGGTGGACATTTGGTGACCATAGAAAAAGAAGTAGACCTGTAATAAACATTTGCTAGGCAAATGTTGAGCATACAATAGGCAAAGGATGAGCCTCATAAAAAAATGTCAAATTAGGTAGATAGGTGCTCAGATCAACCCTGGGGGCAATAAAAATGGCAATTCAAGTGTATTCAAACCCAGGAACAAAAATGCAATATATTTCAGATTACAGTCCTTAGATGTAGTGGCTGCCTTAGTTTTGTAGTTCAGGGTTACCAAAGAAATCATAGTAGACATTTCATAACATAATAAGACAGTGGACAGTTAACGAAATAGAAGAAGATATGTGATGAACGTTTGGTAGACATATGTTGAGCATAGAATAGACACAGGATTTTCCACCTAAATATGTCAAATTAGGTAGATAGATGCTCAGATCAATCCTGGGGGGGGGGGGGGGGTCAGGAAAATGGCAATTATAGTGTATCCAAACTCAAGAACAAAAATGTAATATATTTCAGCTTACCAGTCCTTAGATGTAGTGGCTGCCTTAGTTTTATAGTTCAGGGTTACCAAAGAAATCGTAGTAGACATTTGGTAGACACAAGACAGAAAAGAGTCAGTGACAATAGAAGTAGATATTTGATGAACGTTTGGTAGGCATATGTTGAGCATACAATAGGCACAGGATGTGCCACCTAAATATGTCAAATTAGGTAGATAGGTGCTTAGATCAACCCTGGGGGTGGGGTCAAGAAAATGCCAATTAAAGTGTATCCAAACCAAAGAACAAAAATGTAATATATTTCAGCTTACTGGTCCTTAGATGTAGTGGCTGCCTTAGTTTTATAGTTTAGGGTTACCAATGAAATCATAGTAGACATTTGGTAGACACAAGACAGAAAAGAGTCAGTGACAATAAACGTAGATATTTGATGAACATTTGGCAAGCAAATGTTGAGTGTACAATAAACACAGGATGTGCCTCCTAAAAAATGTCGAGTTAGATAGATAGGTGCTCAGATCAACCCAGGCGATAGGTAGCAGAACCAATATGGAGCTACCATACTACAAAAGGTTGAGAGAAGTGGAGCTAATGAGACAAATTAAATCTATATAAGCCTGGAGGGTAAGCCCAAGAACAGAAATGTAATATATTTCAGCTTAGCAGTCCTTAGATGTGGTGGCTGCCTCAGTATTATAGTTCAGGGTTACCAATAAAATCATATTAGACATTTGGTAGACATAAAAAAGACAGTGGACAGTTGGTGATAATAGAGGAAGAAGTAGATATTTGATGAACATTTGGTAAGCATATGTTGAGCATGCAATAAGCATAAGATGCGTCCTAAAAATTGTTGAATTAGGTAAATAGGTGACCAGATCATCTCTGGGGGTAGATTGCAGAGCCAATATAGAGCTATCATACTACAAAAGGTTGAGAAAAGTGGGGCAATCTGATCTAATAACCATGCAGGGCAAATACCGTTCTTCATAACACTGCTTCTCAAATGTGGAGTCAAAGGTTGTGAGTATATTTGAAAAAAATCTAGAGTTAAGAAACCCCCCCTGTGTAGCAAACTAAATAGACATGGGAAGGCAGAGAGGATACAAAAGAAGAGAAAGAGGGTTGAATCAAGTGAGTGGAAGTACGAGAAGGCAAAGGGTGTAGGGTGGGGAGGATGGGGGAAATGGGAAAAAGAGGCGGTACCTGCGGCACTTTGGGGCATACATGTTAGAGGAGGAGAGAAATCCTTAGGATATCACTAGGTCTCAGAAATGCATACTGTCCCAAAAAAAGAATCCAGGGCCAAATAGTAGAAAATTAGGGATATCCATCACATAATTTAGTTGTGAGCTCCTCCGTGTGCGTTACTGAGCTAATATTGTCAACCCATTTCTCAAGCATTAGTTTCCTTTTATGGCTTTATTGTTTCCTTTATTTTCACCTGGCAAACCTACCAGTAACATCCTTCCTATCCTAGGGTGACAACACTCACTCACTATATTGTATCTAATCTGTCATAGAGCAGTGTTGCCACCCTAGGACAAGAATTGTGTTTTGACTGCAGCACACCTCCCCCTATCCTCACCAAAAACATAAATGGCTGTTTTCTGAGCTGCTGAAAGTCTTGTTATTCCTCAGTTTGACCCATTCCAACACCAAATCCTCTGTTTGAATGATCCACAAATGTTTAGTGATGGGCAGGCAAAGGATCAACAATAATAAGTAAAACAAAAATTAAAAAAGACTAATTGTCCACATTTAGCAGGCTTAGAAGTGTAAGTAATGCAAAAAGAAGATCAGAAGGTGAGAGTGCTAATGATGTTTCGCAGGTGCAGTTGACTTTTATGCGCCAAAGTAAGTCACAGGAGAATCCAACATGTTTCAGGGGCTCACCAGTCTCCCTTCATCATGGTTTGTAGTGACCGAATAAAAGACTTTAATGCACAGAACCAGAATAAAATGGTTAAAAATCTATGGCCATGTGTAGAAAGGCTCGTTCAGGGCATCAGTCAGGACTGGTGAGCCACCAAAGCATGTTGATACTCTCATGCCTATCACTTTGTCAGATAAAAGTCAACTTGGCTTATCAAACATTGTTGACGCTTTGACTTTTTGACCGTCTTTTTGCATTACTACTACGATGACCTCTACTTAGTTGATCGCATGCATGCAAATTTTACTGGTATCTCGTACTCTACCAACATTTCTATCTCTGAAAATTTAAATAGGACCCTTCTGAAAATTCTTTTAGCACACATGTCACATGTATACTGAATACTGAACATTAACATTACCGTGTTGTTAGCTCTTGCATCTTATTGTGAAATGTTTTGTAAAAAACCTTATTTGCTTCATGTTCAACACTATCCTATCCCCATTAATGCTCATATGTGTACCAGTTTCACATAAGATGACATCACATGTTCCTAGAATTGATGTGTTTCATGCTGAATACTAAAGTCTGTAGGAATTTAATTTGTTACACTGTTATTTTCGTTTTAGAGCATAATTATTTTTCCGATTCTGTTTTCTTTTTTTACAGACAACCAGGACGGCCATGGGAACGCTGATTGCTCCTAGTTTTGCTATTCTGTATGTTGGACTGATATGTGGTTTGTCTCTTTGATGTACCTCCGTCTCAAGTTGCTCTGCGGCTGAGGTACATCGATGACGTTCTTCTGCTGTGACAAAGTCAAAAGGAGTCTTCACTCCTTTTCCTAACACCTCCGATTTAGTATAAACTTTCAACTTGATATTTTAGACAGCTATGTCAGAGATAAATCACTTGTGGCTTATAATAATTGTTAACTATTATCGGACTATGTTCCTTTGAAACTTTATGAATAAACTGAACTAGCTGCTATTCTTGAATTTAAAAAAAAAAAAAAAAAATTGTAAAAGAACATTTTAGACTGTCGTTCCAGCAGGCAGACTTTCTTAAGATAATTTATTAGGTTTTTTTTTTCAGTGATCAAAGATTTAAACAGTTAAAGAAATATCATCTGCCTTTATTAGAACATGAAGACTATAACAATATAGGGCAATTGTATAAATGCTAACTTAGGGCATTATTAATACATCAGGACTGATATTTTTGGTTCATTTATTCCGTTTGAATGAATTCACTTCTTGAGATTGTATTGCCTGTCTTGTAGTTACTTGCAAAATTATTAAAAAAATAAATAAAAAATTTCGATTTAGCAAAAAACTGCACATTAAAGATAATCCAGTAAGGCCTACTAACAATGTTATTAGTTGTGAAACATCTAAATTTATTTCACTAATACTTTAAAAGAAAAAAAAAAATTGGTGGTCCTTATAGACAATATACAATACATGGTTCCTGTAGTCGTAATACACTTGGTGTTGTATACCTTGATGCTGTATTTGTAATCTACTTTACATCAGAATAACCAAAAGGAAACTGGAACCAGAGCGTTATACTATTTAATATTTAACCAAACCGAAAAGCATTTGTGTTCACTGAAGCCTGGTTCTTAAATTGGACGATAATGGATTCGGTCCATTGCAGGCTATACTCACACACAAAACAATAGCAAAACACCTGATAGTGAGAATTTATCAGATTTGAATCTGTACCCTGGCTAAGTTTCCTGGAGGTCTGAAAGGTGATTTTGATATTACAAAGGTTTTTCTTTTTCTTTCCTTTTTTTTCTTTCTTTCTTTTTTTTTTCTTTTTCTTTCTTTTTTTTTTTTTTTTTTTTTTTTAGATATATGTGTTGCTGTTTGTATATTATGACGTATTTGTATTTTTATTGTATATTATGATGTAATATAAGCTTACATGGTGACGAAACATAGAATTATTTTAGGAGGGTGTGTATAGTCAGAAGACAAATTGAACAATCATATTCGTCTGAGGAGGGGATTATAGCATGAAACACATTGAGACTGTGATGGTACCTATCAGTGATGTCATCCTATGTGACACTCAACACAGACGAGCATTTAATGAGCTGGAAGAAACGGCTGGAGCAAAAAGCCTTGATGTCAAAGACTTCCAGATATTTTCTTCATAACACTGGGAAGCGAACTTTTCATTCATCATCAAGAATAGACACACTGGGACTGTCTGAATTCTGCATGCTGTCTTCTACCTGCCTGTGCCGCTTCCATCATGGTGGGAGGGCACCTTTGTACATTTTTATGTGTAAGCTACTACCTGTATGTGTTTTGTTGTATAAAGTGCTTTGATATTCAGCCATGGTGCCCTACTCATTTGTATGTACAACCCTTGATTGAAGTCATTCTATCTGCCATGTAAAATAGGAGAGAAAGTTGATATGGACCATTCACAATTTTTGTCAAAGTAATATGTTCTCCTACTTAATGTGGACCCAAAGTGAAATAATGACATTGGGCCCACTGGTCCTTTATTTAAAAATCCTTATTGTATAGCTGAAATACACTATATGGCCAAAGTTTCGTGGACACCTGGCCATCACACTTGATTGGGTTTGTTGGAAATTGCATTTCAAATCCAGGACCATAAAATCAAGTACATAGTCGTGCAATATTCACTGAAAAACATTAGCTTACAACTTTTTTTTCAGACAAATTGGCATTACTAACCTTGTAGAAGGAGTTTGGAGAAGGCCCTTTTCTGTTCCAGCTTGGTCTGTTAATTCATGGTTGGAAGAGTTTGGGGAGGAATCTTACTGAACAGCTTTGGGTCGACTTGGAATGCTAGTTTCAAGCTAGATCTTCATCAGTACCTAGAAAAACAAGACATTAGGTCTACCACAGATGCTTGTATACCTCCATCCCAACAACTTCCAAAGAAGTCAAAAACAGATTGCCCATGGGACTGTTTTTTGGAGGTCATGCACACACGAATATAAAATATAAAAGTCATACACTTTTTTGAGAACATATAAGGATAAAAATAGGGTAAAAACAAACAAATGCATAGGAACAGTTTGTTACAACTTTCACATTTCGGTAAATGATTGTAGAGTTCCTTCATACAAATATCCAATAGTCATGGTGTCAATCAGCAAAAGGAGATAGAGAACATCATTAATCTCAACACGATTTGTGTTCTTGATTTCTTCATCAGTACCTTTTGGCTAAATGACCACAAATTCCAACAGGAACCCTTCCAAATCTTGTGGAAAGCTTTCCCAAAAGAGTCAAGGCTGTTGTAGCTGCAAACCGAGAACAGCTCTATACTGATACTTAAAGTTTTGGAATGGGACATCCATCAATATAGGTTTCATGGTCAGACATCAACAACATTTTGGCCATATAGTG
Organism: Staurois parvus; assembly: GCF_062004578.1. Lineage (NCBI taxonomy): Eukaryota > Metazoa > Chordata > Amphibia > Anura > Ranidae > Staurois > Staurois parvus. Next base: position 2,339,861 of record NW_028319410.1, read on the forward strand.
TACTGTGCTAAGTAAATGACCTAGCAATGCTTACACCTCACAAAGAGCAAACAGGTGAGTAGACATGGAAAGGCAATATCTGGTGGGACCTAGCAGAGACCATAGAGGACAACTATTTCATTGTTTTGGGCAGATGGGGGTTACACAGGGGTTTTCCGTTGGGTCAGCAAATCAATCACTATTTAACTTTAGATCCACTATAATATCTAAAAACACCCAAAAGTTGATATTGCAATACTGGTGGATGCCATTGCATTGAATGACCTGTTGCCTTCTTATATTGATTTGCCATTTTTGTAGCAACATCATCCCACTTTAGCTTCCTCAAGAACTAATTTTGGTATGCTTATTCTTTCTTATTTCAAAGAATTTTGTTTTTGACACAACGTACCTTGGTGGAAATCTTTAGAAAGAAATGTGGCATATGTCCTAGGAACATCCCTACAGTATAGGTGCCATAAGACTGGATAAGGTTGGTAAGCAGACCATTAGCAGAAACTGGTGACTACTCTTTTCACTGGTGTTCTATATAAAAAGATTCATTAGCACTTGAAGCCTGACTCAAGTAATTTTTTTGGGATAGAGTTGGGAAAAGTAAAATTTCTCTTGGGTTATATTTCTGTCTATGGCACCATTGGAGATATTGTCCCCTTACTTCCTGTCCTTGTGATATCTGTACAAAAAATAAGGGCGCAAACATCACCCAGGCATGAAGGCAAGGATAGCAAAAAAAACCTAACTCCTCTCTGCTCTACCAGAAAGTGATTGTAAATCTTCCTAGTGGGGAGGCAAATACCATTAAAAACCAGACAGAGACTTAACTGCGTATCCAAAACTGGAAAAAAAATGGCGGGAGATGGGCTTTAATGTTCTGTACTTGGTAAGGCACAGATCCTTACACTACAGAGTACACCATACCAAAGGTAATTATCTTTTTACTTTTCAGTAGTCTACTGTGTCTTACTAGTTTTCCAGACAGAAGTTAGGGATAGAATGAGTGGCACAGTCCTTATCATGCCTAATGCCACTCAAGGAAGTTTGTAGGCAATCTGTGCTTCTCCACGTTCAGGGTTAAAGCAAGTCTGAACCCAAGAACAAAAAATATAGTTGCATAGTTAGTCTGGCTGAAAAAAGACAAAAGTCCATCCAGTTCAACCAAAGAAAAAAAAAAGTTATAGGCCTATACCCACAGTTGATTCAGAGGAAGGCAAAAAAGAAACCCAGCAAAGCATGATCCAATTTGCTCTTGCTGGGAAAAAAATTCCTTTGTGATCCCCCAATCGGATATATCATTTATTGCAGTTGACCAGTCTTTAGATGCTGTGGTTGCATTTTTTTTCCTTTTTTCCAGTCATTCTTTCTATTATTTTCACTGGGTAATCCTGCCAGAAATTTCTGTCTTAGTTCAGTGTTATCCACCTAGGCTCTCTTCTCCTATCCTCTCCTCCAGATGTGGAGAGCTCAGGTTTAAGGACAGTACTGGATTTCTGTCAGAATCAATGGTTATATATCAAACAAAACACTTGCAATGTCATGGGTAACAGACCAAAAAAGAACAAATAAGGGAAGGTCATTGGCATTTACATATGGAATTCGGACGTTCCCGATACCTTTTTTCGCGCATGTTTTCTATGCACTCACCAGATACATTAGAAGTGAATAGTCACCAATTGTAGTCTAACATTTAACCCTATGGTCATAGACATCCACTCCTCATAATCCTAAATATACATTTCCCAATGTTTGTAGATTACTTTCTTGTAGCTAAACTCCAGGAAATTTGAAAACTCTCCCTTGCAGTGGGGCTGCACCTACCGTGCGAGGGTAGCCTGCTCATTTATTTTATGAGAGCATAAAAGCTCTTTTACTTACCTGATCCTTTGCTTCCCCAGCCAACAGCGCTCCTCCAAGCTCCAGCAATGCACTGTCCCTCAGCATCATCGAGCCCAATGCAAGCCTATGGACCCTGCATCAAGACCTTAGACCGCAGGAACATAGGGGGAAAGATGCTGTGGGGACCGTTCTAGGAGCATGGAGTAGTAAAGGATTAAAAAAAAGACACAAGTCCATCTAATTCAACCAATAGATTAAAAATAAGCAAACAGAAAAACTCCATATATAGAATCATCTACCCACAGTTGATATAGAGCAGGGGTGTCACACTGGCGGCCTTCCAGCTGTTGTGAAACTGCAGTGCCTCATGGGACTTGTAGTTTGGTGACAGCTGGAGGGCCACCAGTTTGACACCTGTGATCTAGAGGAAGGAAAAAATATATATATTTCTTGCATGGTACAATTTGTTACAAAAATAATAATGAGGGTCCATAACCTGACTAAAGAACAGGCCCAAGATTTAAGCAGGAATAAAAAGTACAGGTTTTGAAGGAAGGGTAGCATCTAATATCCACAATAAAAGTTAAAAAGTTGTAAAAGTTGATGGCAGTTTAAAAATTCATGGACAGGTAAGATCTTACCAGGGGCGGAATGATCATTCGGGCACCCAGAGGGCCTGGGGTCAGTAGGGGACCCCATGAAATGCCCCTGGTACCTTTCATATGCTTTTTTGGGTGTGGGTTGAGTGTGGCCAAGGACACAGGGGCCCCATGATTTGCCCGGGGCCCCATGAGTTGTCAGTCCGCCGCTGGATCCTACATCTTTCAGAAATCTGTGTTCCTTTCATCAGAGCCTTTGTATGAGGCTCAGTTTCCCACCAGCACAGTAACAGTGCACCTAGCACTGTATTCTTCAACCAACCTCTGTATACCCCACAGACCTGATGAAAGAGATGCAGTTACCTGAAATGCGTTGGACTATTTGTCTATGTACATACCTCACCGTTAATGTTTATCTACAGCTGAAAGAGATGTGCCTAAGGCTTTTAGGTGCTACCCCTCCACCAAGAGTGGTGCATATGCTAATGCTCCCTAAGTCATTGGTTTCCCATGTGACACTAATCTTGTCAAATCGTTTGATGAGATCAGCCTTCAATACAGTCATAGTGCCCATCGATCAAGAAACTGTGCTCACAGATCCTTTTCACTTCGGATTCTCGGAGATGGTCCTGGTCTGTAGCCAATGAACGGGATACATGGGACCCATCACAATGAGATCCTCATTGATATCACTGGACTCCGTTGAATGTATAGTCGATATCAGATATTCTCAACCAGGGTTTTGTAGAACCCTAGAATTCCTCCAGTGCAGGGGTGTCAAACTGGCAGCCCTCCAACTGTTGCGAAACTACAAGTCCCATCATGTCTAAACCTAAATATACATTTCTAGATTTTTGTAGATTACTTTCTTGTAGCTAGACTCCAGGAAATTTGAAAACTCTGGTCCTGGTCTGTAGCCAATGAACGGGATACATGGGATCCATCACAATGAGATCCTCATTGATATCACTGGACTCCGTTGAATGTATAGTCTATATCAGATATTCTCAACCAGGGTTTTGTAGAACCCTAGAATTCCTCCAGTGCAGGGGTGTCAAACTGGCAGCCCTCCAACTGTTGCGAAACTACAAGTCCCATCATGTCTCTACCTTTGGAAGTCACGCTTGTAACTGTCAATCTTGCAATGCCTCATGGGACTTGTAGTTTTGCAACAGCTGGAGGGCCACCAGTTTGACACCTGTGCTCTAGCAGTTGGTAGGGGCTTTTTGAGCAGTGATAGGTTGACTTTCCAACTGGTAATTCGAGGGCCAATGCAAATATCAAAGCCAATGGCATGACCCTAGTGATCTTTTAGCATTCCTCCCACGAATCACAAATGTGAGCTATTTGATTGTTATTTGTGGTCAGTCGCTTTACATTTTTTAGTTTGCTTCTCTTTAAAAAAAAGAAACAAAATTATAATGAGGGTCCATAACCTGACAGAAGAACAGGTCCAAGATAGTTCCAAGAAGATTTTATAACTCTCAGCAGATGTTTAAAGCCCATTGTATCCTTAAAAAAAACGCAATGGAGTTGATTTACTAAAACCGGAGAGTGCAAAATCCGGTGCAGCTGCGCATGGCAGCCAATCAGCTAACTTCCGCTTGTTCAATTAGGCTTTGGCAAGACAACTGGAAGCCGATTGGTTTCTAGAGCTGCACCAGTTTTTGCACTGTCCCGTTTTACGTGATACTAACCATTGGGGTTTAATCAACCCCAATGCATCCTTCCCCATTAACTCCAACAAATTTCACAGTAATGATGCCAAAATGTCTGCTTATTCACAAAATATGTAATTAAATGAAATCCTTCAAATTTTCTCCTCCATATCACATGTAAAGGCTTCCAAAGGTCATGAAAGATAATTGGCTGGCACAGCATTGTGACATCACCATACTGTGTTCTGGTTGACATTTATTACGTCCTTGTTGATCGCAGGTACGCCAGCCGTTATTGGGCCCTTGTGTACTCCAGTCCCACTCCACCAAACCTTTTTCCTGAAACATTTTAAAGTTCAGATCAGTAATAAAAGGATCATATGCCTTTTTCACAAGAACAGGTTCTTCAAACTATTATTATAATTAAAACCATATGGTGCCTCCACCAGACTGGGAAACCACAGATGTACGGATTATGTCTTATATAAGAGCTTTATTATTTTTTTTTTTTTTTTTCTTTCTTTCTCGCCCTTAAAAAAATAAATAAATAAATTTAGGCCACTTGAAAATGAGAAATTTATAGACTGAGGGAATTTTGCTTATAGATTGATTAACATAATAATAAAAATAAAGGCAGAAGAGACAACACCTCAAGAGGAATGACATAAATGACAATAAGTTATGTAGTATTTATGGAGAAAATACGACAATTCCAGCAGCCTATGAAGTGTCCTGAATTTTTCATGATGTTTTCTTGCATAGTATAAGAGGATTATATTTATTAAATAATGAATTGTATTAAAATTTGATTGATGCAGACTCGGGGTGACATTTTCACTGTGTCTTTTTTTTTTTTTTTTTAAGAAAGAATATGGTAATATTTTTTATGGGAGTGAGGGTAAACGTATATTCTTCATATACAATTAAATACATACTGTTAATGATCAATCTATTTACATAACTGACACATTAAGGAATATGTATAGAATATAGGTAAAGAATGCTACATGTAGACAAGCAGGTTAGGTGATAAGTAAATAGGGAAAATTCAAAGCTTGATAGAATGAGAGAGATAATAAGGTAGGCTGAATTCTCAGTCAAGCCATTTGCCTTTATTGAATGAATAGACTACATTTTAGTGATTTTACCAATCTCTAGTGAATGGAGAGGTTACATTCTAACTGATCTCAAGAGAATGGATAGACTACACTTTCAGTGATTTTTCTGGTCTATAGTGAATGAATTGGCTACATTCTTAGTGATGTCACTGGTCTCCAGTGAATGGATAGGCTGCATTCTCAGTGATGTCACTGGACTCTAGTGAATGGATAGGCTGCATTCTCGGTGATGTCACTGGTCTCTAGTGAAAGGATTGGCTGCATTCTCAGTGATGTCACTGGTCTCTAGTGAACGGATTGGCTGCATTCTCAGTGATGTCACTGGACTCTGGTGAATGGATAGGCTGCATTCTCAGTGATGTCACTGGTCTCTAGTGAATGGATTGGCTGTATTCTTAGTGATGTCACTGGTCTCTAGTGAATGGATTGGTTGCATTCTCAGTGATGTCACTGGTCTCTAGTAAATGGATAGGCTGCATTCTCAGTGATGTCATCAGTCTCTAGTGAATGGATAGGCTGCATTCTCAGTGATGTCAGTGGTCTCTAGTGAATGGATAGGCTGCATTCCCGGTGATGTCACTGGCTTCTAGTGAATGGATTGGCTGCATTCTCAGTGATGTCACTGGACTCTAGTGAATGAATAGGCTGCATTCTCAGTGATGTCACTGGTCTCTAGTGAATGGATTGGCTGCATTCTCAAAGATGTTAATAGTCTCTAGTAAATGGATAGGCTGCTTTATCAGTGATGTCACTAGTCTCTAGTAAATGGATAGGCTACCTTCTCAGTGATGTCATTGATCTCTAGTGACTGGATAGGCTGCATTCTCAATGATGTCACTGGTCCCCAGTAAATGGATAGGCTGCATTCTCAATGATGCCATTTGTCCCTAGTGAAAGGATAGGCTGCATTCTCAGTGATGTCACTAGTCTCTAGTGAATGGATAGGCTACCTCCTCAGTGATGTCATTGATCTCTAGTGAATGGATAGGCTGCATTCTCAATGATGTCACTGGTCCCCAGTAAATGGATAGGCTGCATTCTCAATGATGCCATTTGTCCCTAGTGAAAGGATAGGCTGCATTCTCAGTGATGTCACTAGTCTCTAGTGAATGGATAGGCTGCATCCTCAGTGATGTCACTAGTCTCTAGTGAATGGATAGGCTACATTCTTTGTGATTTTATTGATCTCTAGTGAATGGATAGGCTACATTTTCAGTGGTGTCAATGATCTTTAGTGAATGAATAGTCGGCATTCTCAATCTTACTATTTTCTAAAGATTGGATAGGCTGCATTCTCATCAATGTAGTTGTCCTCTAAATAATAAATAGACTGTATACTTATCAATGCCTTTCAGTTCTAGTTTTTATATACAATAGAAGATTTAGGCAGGAGCAAAAGGTACATTGGTTTTAATGGAAGGGCAGCACCAAATATTTAGAATAACAGTTAAAAAGATGTAAAAGTTGATGGCAGTTTAAAAACTCATGGACCGGTAAGATCCTACATCTTTAAGAGATCCGTGTTCCCTTCATCAGAGCTTTTGTATGAGGCTCAGTTTCCCACCAGCACAGTAATAGTGCACCTAGCACTGTATTCTTCAACCGAACTCTGTATACCCCACAGACCTGATGAAGGCGATTCAGTTATCTTTTTGTCTATGAAAAAACAAGCCAACATTATTTTTTTATCTACAGCTGAAGGCGATGTGCCTAAGGCTTTTCTGGGCTTTTAAGTGCTAACGCTCCACCAGGAGTGGGGCATTAGCTATTATTCCCTAATTCATCGGTTTCCCATGTGAAGCAAATCTGGTCTAATTGTTTGAAGAGAGCAGCCATCAATACAGTCATAATATCTATCGATGGAGAAACTGTCCTCACAGATTCTTTTCTCTTCGCATTCTCTGTGATGGTACTGGTCTGTAGCCAACGATTGGGATCCATGGGATCCATCACAATGGAATCCTCAGTGATATCACTGGACTCCGTTGAACATATAGTCTGTATCTGACATTTTCAACCAGGGTTCTGTGGAACCATAGAGTCCCTCCAGATGTTGCTAGGGGATTTTTGAAAGGTGATAGATTGACTTTCCAAATGATAGTTCTGGGACCAACATCAATTTGCAAAGCCAATGACAATACACTAGTGCTCTTTTAGCATTCATCGAATGAACCACATTAGTAAGGTTGCCCTTTTACCACTGGTGTCTCTTTTTTCACTGTCCACCAATGTGATGGACATTTTTCCTCTTCTTATTTTTACCATGATAGACTGTACATAAAATTTGTGGAAAGGGCACTGTAATCCCTGAAAATTATTTCAAGGGTTCCTTGAGGCTTAAAAGGTTGAGACAAGCTGGTCTACATCTTCAGTTGATGTTCTTGATTTCTAGAAAATAGGTTACATTCTCAGTGTTACACCTTTTATAACGTGGACCAATGCTTCAAGGTGATCTCAATCTCAGTAGACATCTCGGTTTGTTTAAAAATTGAGATCCTCTTCAAGGCAGCCTTGAAATCTTGTGTTCTTCCTCCCCTGAACAAACGAATAAAGGTAAGACATAAACTCCTCATTTTATTCCGGCTGTTCCAGCCTTGCAAAGAGATAAATAGTGAACACTTACTTCCAAATGAATTAGGTTACAATTTTCAGTGTTTTGAGATAAGTGAAGTATTTTGTTTGATTGCGTTTTTGGTTCCTCGAGCGTTGGAAGGTTTAGTGCTGTATTAGTGAGTTTTAATCAGCTCCAAATCGTTTGCAGATCTTCTGGGAATTCCCTTCCATCTCCGAATGCTGTAAAGAACAAATAAATCTGCAGGTTCCACACAGGAAAGGTTCCTTCACTCTTAAAGGGCTTTTCATTGCGTATTTCCTTAGCAGATGGGTGTTACAACACCGTATGCTTTCCATTTTCTATCTGGTAGCACAAGTATTGGCTTAGAAAATTGCTAAATATTAAGGTACCCCTTTGAAGATAAGGAAAATGCAGCCCAATCCAACAGGATAAGTACGTGCCCTTTATTTGCTAAACAGAATCTGTTACTTTGACCCCACCTACGTATTGGCCATGCTCCCCCAGTGCTCTGTTCATCAGTTGGAACCCTCAGAGATACCTCACATGATGGCAGTCCTCAACATTGTGTTAACTTTGATGGTGCAATTCAAGCCTATATAGGTCTTCTTTTCCTTACTTTCAGTGGTGAATGGGAGAGGAAAAGTAAGTCCAATATTAGACAATATGAGCCCAGCCTGTAAGTGCACCTGTTCTGTAGTCCAGCAGGCAGGACTGACAAGCCCAGCTCAGATGTGAATGGGGCCTTAAAGGAAAAGTTCATGGTTTCATGAGAAATGAAAAGGCTTTGTACCTTGGACATTTTGAGACCTTACCCATGACCTAGTTTTCCACGACATATGAACATGGGGGACTGAGATGGAATGTCCATGAGAAAGGGGTTTCCCCCACTTTTTATTTTGTTAGCTTTTTTTTCCTTTCCTTTCCCTCCTTTCTCTTTCTTTTCTTTCATGTTTGCTATTTACTTTAATGGTTTATGGTCTGGGGAAGCAAAGATCTGTGCATGAATATAAATTTGAAAGGCAAATAGGCTCAAATTGTGTTTTTGAGTTCATTCATGAAGTTGAATGAGAATTCCTGGTATAAGATCTCTGTATGTGATTTAAGTGTATCATGAAAAAATGGCTCAATAAAGCTTTGAAACTCCAAAAAAAAAGAAAAAGAAAAGGTGAACTTACTCCAAATATCCTGGCCACCCCACTCTACGTAGCAGCTTTGATGCCCCATGATGCCGGTATAATGGTTCATAGACTGCACCCCTGGAGTGAGTATCCATCATAATGTTCACAATGGCAAATGCTCATTGGTCAGCACAGCCACAAGTGCATCTGAGGCTTCTTCTTCAGGTCCCGAAAGACAGAAGCGCGTATCGTAGGTTAGGGCGGTCGCATGTTTACAATAAGCGCTTACTATTGCGAGCATTACGATGAATATTCATTCCAGGGCTGTGTAATATTGTGTATGGACCATTACACTGGCAGCTCAGGGCACCACAGCTGCTAAGTGCAACAGAGCCCGGAGGGCTGGGCAGGATATTTGGAGTTAATTCAACTCTTCATTTTTCATAAGAAGGTGAACACACCCTTTAAGGAAGCCTCATTAACACCCTTGCACACAGAAGACTTACCAAAGATTTTGCAGCCAGTTTTTTCAACTTCTATCTCACATCCACTCACATAGCCCACACTTTAGAGGTCCCCCCCAACCCTACCTGAACCCTGAACCCGAACCGTACTCAAAAGGGAATTTTCCAGTGCAGGGACCAGAGCATGACCTAAGGTAATGTTTTGGTCCATGGTCAAAGCCAAAGTAGCATTATTCTCAGTTTATAATACAAAGCCATAATCATTAACCACACACAAATGCTCTTATGAACTAGAATAAATGTATTTTTATTCACAAAGACAAAAATAAAAGGTGATATTGGTAAAACAAGTTTTCATGATGTACCAGTCAACAGCACAATGGCATCAGAAACCATACCATAGCAATTGACCTAATAACAAAGTCAATGCTTCGGTTGCCAGTATGCCCCCTCCTTATTCACCCAGTTGTCTAGCCAACCAAGCAGGCATGCAATCAGATAATCCTACTTATAGTAGAAGTCAAAACAAAAGTTTTTCCCTCTATAACTTTATCTCTACCCCACATATTGCTGTTTAAATCTTTTTCCATGCAGCCTGCATTCTGCCTATTCAACTCCCTAATTTCTGGTAGAAACGTGAGTCCCTGCAGTAAGATTGCATTTATTTTGGTGTCACCGTAGCTTCATTAGTCTGCTAAAATCAATTATAAGTATCGCTGTCATTATTATTTAATGTACCACCCATGCCTTGGCTAAAAGCCATGAGTATTTTTTCTTGAATCTTGGTGTGCTTTGTGTATTTTTTCCAGATCTGTGCATTAATTCAGTGTGAACCTTGGAGCTTCCTGAAATATAGACCAGTCACTGCTGCTCCCTCGGCTTGTGCAGGGTAACTGGTCTTGTCTCCGCCCCTCCTGTAGTTTACTGCAGGCAGGCGGTAGTGGGTGGTGCCTTCTGGGCACGGGCAGGATCAAGATCAGAGATGAGCAGAGGTTGGCAACCTGCAGGCAACGAGGTAGAGAATCAATAGACAAAATCTTGGTCAAGAGTCCATTCTAAGGTCGGTAGCACAGGTAGGCAGCAGACATAAACAGGCAAAGGTAGTCTAGAAGCATTTTAGACAAAAGTCAGATCAATAATAGAGTCAAGCAGGTTCAGAATCAAGGATAGCTGGGATACAAGCTGAAAGACCTTCCAGCAATGATCCGACGCAGGACCCAGGTTTAAATAGGCTAGTAGGCACCATGTGGACATGCCCATACATCCACACGCACACCGTTAAGTGTAAGCACGAGCCTTATAGCTGGCACAATCTCTCTGATGACTGACATGATATTCCTGCAACCTTACATAGTTGGACTTCCCCCAAACTCCCCTCCATTTTGGTGATACTCTGGAGCTTAACCAAAGTGAGTCAGCTTGAAGAAGGATCCGTCCACAACTCTTGATATCAATTATAGAAGATCTAGTGCACATGTGTCAAACACAAGGCCTGTGGGCCAAATTTGATCTGCCAGGTTATTTGATGTGGCCTTCACACCTATCCTGCAGCTGCCACACTGCCCCTCATATCTGTAGTTGGCAACAGAGAGGAGGACAAAACTCCTCCTACAGATCCTGCACCTCTCTGTGCAGTCGCAGCACGCCCTCATCTCTGCATCCCCCATCTCAGCATTCAGCAGACTCCAGAAACTGACTCCAGACCTCCTCCGGTCCTCTTTCAGACCCTGCACTTTCTGCTTCCCAACTCTGCCCCCAGCTTCTTCCCGGCAGCAGCACAAGGTAAGGGTTGTGCACTGTGATGTAAGGGAGGGTGGAGGACATTTGACTTCTGATGGTAGGGGGGGGGGGGCCTTGACATCTGATGTAATGGAGGGTGGAGTTCTTTGGACATCTAGTCTTACAGATATAACTGGCCCTTTGAGGGCAACCATAATCTCGACGCTGCCTGCAATTGAGTTGATACCTCTGATCTAGCGCCTCTTACGCATGTACCAGCAATAAAAACATGACAGGACTTCTACCTGCTTCTCACTCTATCCAAAACAAAAATGTAAAAAATAAAATTGGCTATAGATTGACTTTAACAACCTAAACTATCCCTCCCCTCCTCCTCAGCTATGTGGACTAAACAGTTCTTCATAAATTTCCAATTGATGCATTTATTCTATGCACTAGCAACTTTCCTGAGGCGTACAAGACCGCTAAGAGCTTAAGACTTGACATGGAGAAAACCGGGGAACTACCTGCATCCCAGTGGTATATTTTCTCATAATTGGACATGTTCAGGCTCTTTACTTGTTGAACATGACATAGTATAATTACAAAACAAGAAGCAGAAAAGCAAATTGCGGCGTAGTAAAAAAAAAAAAACTTCAGCCGTTATCGCCACCTTTTCCCTCGCCACAAACGTGTATCTTCCCGTTTAATTTTAGCCCGTAAATTCATATTAGCGCCGCGTGCCCTCCCTCCCCCGTAATTCAGCCAGGCTCTTTCAGCTTTCCTTCTTTCTTGATGTTGGCTTTTAATTCTGATATTTTCCACTCTCTCTCTCTCTGTTGCTCATTAGAAAAATGTTAAAAATCCATTTTCATCTGATTAATAATAAAGTTGATCGCATGTAACCTAATTTTCATTCACTGCTGCCCCTGTCTGTGGAGTCCTATACAAAGTGACCTTTGAATCACCAGTGGGGCCATAAACCACAATAAGCACCATTGTCCTGTCAAAAACTGAAGATGCTTTACATCATTACAAAATTTAATGTTCCATCTTTCGAAATGTACTACTTTTCAAAGGCCAGATTCCAAATGAAGCTCATTAAAGTCAGGCTCAAGTTTCCCCCCGTGGTGGGGGAGTGGGGAAGACACAGAACTTCTCATGCATTGGGAAGTAATATGAATCTCTCTTTTTAAAACTGATATAGTTACATATTCGTTTTTGAAAGGTACAGTAACGGCGCAGACTTCGCCTGTTGAAACAGAGGAGCCTTTGTACTGCCCTAATCTAATAACAGGCTCCTGATCCGTTTCTCTTTATCCACACTGTATTCTATTTGCTTATGAATAAATCAACTTTCTAAATAAAATTGCTGTTCAGGAGGGGGTCAAAGGGTTGAGTTGCGGGCGAGGGGTGCTGAGATTTTCAAGGCTTGGAACTAAAAACCTCTGGCTTATAGAAGGAAATAAATGGTGTTTCCTTTATAAAAGACTGATTTTTAATGTTTAGAGCAGGCTTTCTCAACCTAACACAGGGGAATATTTGGAATAACTTTCCGGTCACAGGGAATCCCTGCTAATATTTATATCTACAGCTCATGTTATATTAGCGTGATGGTCACTAGGAAGAATACTTCTCTCACTGGGGGTCATTGAGAAGAGTCCTCCCTTATAGATAGCTAAAAAGAACATTGGTGTCAGTGGTAACTTGTCTGAGAGGCAGGAATTGCTCATGGCTCAAGGAACCCCAAGCAACTTCTGGTGGAACAATAGTTGAGATTACCTGTTAACAACTACTATCTATAACCCATGCTATTCACTACAATCCATAATGTTTAGAGCAGCCTTTCTAAACCTTTCTAATATGGAGAAACCTTTGGAATAACTTTCCAAAGGTTTCTCCATGAGGAAATCCCTGCTAATAGTTATAGAATACGGCTGCCAGACTCATTCACCTTTCCAACCGCTCTATCTCTGCCACCCCCCTCTGCCAATCCCTCCACTGGCTTCCGATTGCGCAACGGATCAAATTCAAAATCCTAACACTGACGTACAAAGCTGTCCACCATACTGCCCCGTACTACATCTCTGACCTAATATCCAAGTACCACCCAGCACGCACACTCCGCTCCTCACAAGACCTCCTTCACTCTAGTTCCCTGGTCTCCTCCTCCCATCCTCTGGAACTCCCTGCCCCAACCCATCAGATTATCACCTACTCTCCTCTCCTTTAGGCACACCCTGAAAACCCATCTCTTCAGGGAAGCCTACCCCACCCCCTGCTAACTTGCCGACCTCCTCCACTCTTCCTACCACTCCATCCCCCACAGCTATCTCCTCCTGTGCCACCATCCCCTCCCTCCTAGATTGTAAGCTCCAAGGAGCAGGGCCCTCGATCCCCTCATGTTTTGCATTGTATTGGTATTGTTCTGTCACATGTTCTGTCCCCCTTTGTAATGTACAGCGCTGAGCGAACTATTGGCGCTTTATAAATACTGTATAATAATAATAATAATTATATCTAAAGCTCACAGTTGGCCTCTGGGAAGAATACTTCTTACACTGGAGGTCATTGAGAAGAGTCCTCCCTTATAGATAGCTAAAAAAGAACATTGGTGTCAGTGGTAACTTGTCTGAGAGGCAGGAATTGCTCATGGCTCAAGGAACCCCAAGCAACTTCTGGTGGAACACTAGTTGAAAAAACCTGTTAACAACTAATAACTATAACCCATTGTATTCACTACAATCCATAATGCTTAGAGCAGCCTTTCTTAAACCTTTCTAACATGGAGAAACCTTAGGAAAAACTTTCCAGTCTGAGGAAATCCCTGCTACAAATTATTATATCTACAGCTCACAGTTGGCATCTGGGAAGAATACTTCTTACACTGGAGGTCATTGAGAAGAGTCCCCCCTTATAGATAACTAAAAAAGAACATTGGTGACAGTGGTAACTTGTCTGAGAGGCAGGAATTGCTCATGGCTCAAGGAACCCCAAGCAACTTCTGGTGGAACAATAGTTGAGATTACCTGTTAACAACTACTATCTATAACCCATGTTATTCACTACAATCCATAATGTTTAGAGCAGCCTTTCTAAACCTTTCTAACATGGAGAAACCTTTGGAATAACTTTCCAGCCTGAGGAAATCCCTGCTAATAATTATTATATCCTCAGCTTACAGTATATTAGCGTGATGGCCTCTGGGAAGAATGCTTCTTACATTCATCTTTGAGAAGAGTTTTTCCTTATAGATAGCTAAAAAGTTCATTCATGTCAGTGGTTACTTATCCGAGAGGCAGAAATTTCTCATAGCTGAAGGAACCCCAAGCAACCTCTGGTGGAACCCTGCTTGACAAAAGCTGCCAATAACTACTGTATCTACAGCTCATGATACAAGAGTGGGATGGTAAGAGGAAAGAATGCTGCTTCCATTAGAGGTTAGTAGGGAAAAAAACCTTACAGATAGCTAAAAAGATCATTGGTATCAGTGGTTTCTTATCTGAGAGGCAGAAATTGCTCATAGTTCAAGAATCCCCAAGCAACCTCTGGAGGAACCCTAGGGTTCCTAAACCCTGGTTAAGAAAAGCTGCTAATAACTACTGTATCTACAGCCCATGATACACTGGTGAAATGGTTAGAGAGAAGAATGCTGCTTATATTTGAGGTTAGTAAGAAAAATACCCCCTTACAGGTAGCTAAAAAGATCATTGGTATCAGAGATTACTTATCTAAGAGGCAGAAATTCCTCATAGCTCAATGAACCCCAAGCAACTTCTGGTGGAGCCCTAGTGGAGAAAAGCTGTTAATAACTACTGTCTATAACCCATGTTAATAACTACAGTCTATAATGTTCAGATCAGCCTTTCTAAACCTTGCAAACATGGAGGAACCTTTGGAATATCTTTCTAATAATTGCTATATCTAAAACTCACGGTATATTAGCGTGATGGTCACTGGAAAGAATGCTTCCTGCATTGGAGGTCATTGAGAAGAGTCCTCCTTTACAGATAGCTAAAAAAGATCCTTGATATCAGTGGTTACTTATCCAAAAGACAGAAATTGCTCATAACTAAAGGAACCCCAAGCAACCTCTCGTGGAACCCTGGTTGATAAAAGCTGCCAAAAACTACTGTATCTACAGCCCATGATACACTAGTGGGATGGTTAGAGGGAGGAATGCTGCTTCTATTTGAGGTTAGTAGGAAAATTATCCCCCTTACAGTAAGCTAAAAAGATAATTGGTATCAGTGATTACTTCTGAGAAAGGCAGAAATTCCTCATAGCTCAAGGGACCCCAAGCAACTTCTGGTGGAACTTTAGGGTTCCCAAAACCCTGGTTGAGAAAAGCTGTTATTAACTATCTATAACACATGTTAATAACTACAATCTATAATGTTTAGTGCAGCCTTTCCAAACCTTTCTAACATGAAGGAACCTTTGTAATAACTTTCCAGTCTGAGGGAATCCCTGCTGATAATTATTATATCTACAGCTCACGGTATATTAGCATGATGGTCTCTGGGAAGAATGCGCATTACATTGGTGGTCATTGGGAGGAGTCCTCCATTATAGATAGCTAAAAAGATCATTGGTGTCAGTGGTTACTTATCTGAGAGGCAGAAATTGATCATAGCTTTAGGAACCCCAAGCACCCTATGGTGGAATCCTAAATCCAAAAACCCTGGTTGAGAAAAGCTGCTAATAACTACTGTATCTACAGTTCATGGGATGGTTACAGGGAAAAAATGCTTCTTCCATTTGAGGTTAGTAGGAAGAATACCCACCTTATAGATAGACAAAAAGTTAATTGGCATCAGTGGTAACTTTTATGAGAGTCAAAAATTGCTCATTGTTCAAAGAACCCCAAGCAACCTCTGGTGGAATCCTAGGTATCACAGAACCCTGGTTGGGAAAAGCTATAGGCCATGATACACTAGTGTTATGGTTAGAGGGAAAAATGATGCTTATATTTGAGGTTAGTAGGAAGAATTACCGATAGCTTAAAAGATCATTGGTGTCAATGGTACAGTAACTTATCTGAGAGGCAGCAATTGCTCATAGCTCATGGAACCCCTAGCAACCTTGCTTCAGGAAGCTTGCTTGAGAAAGGCTGCTAATAACTACAATATCTGCAGATCATTGAACATTAGTAGGATGGTCAGTAGGAAGAATGATCTTTACATTCATGGCCAGTGGGAAGAATCCCCAACTTAGGCCTCGTGCTCTGCTGCATGGCATCTTTGGGCTGCTTGAAATCTGGGCATGTGTCCCTCGGTGCATACTGACATAAACATTAATACCACTTGGTGCACTGTCCAGCCCTGTCCAGCTGCAGCAGTTTTCAGTGTTTTATAGAGTTTTACATGATTCCAGTTGTAGGGCTAAATGATGCATCTGTGCTTTCTGATCCCAATTACACAGAGCTAAATGCCAGTTGTGTATAAAGCCTTACAGATAGCTAAAATGACCATTGATTTCAGTGGTTACTTATCTGAGAAAAAGAAATTGTGCATAGCTCAAGGAACCCCTAGTTACCTCTGGAGGAACCCTGGTCAAGAAAGGCTGGTTTAGGGTCTCTACAAACCATACCGGGAATGAGAGCTGGGAAAAATGAAGAAAACTGGAGAAATTACCGACATTAGTCAACCAGAAGCTCAAATGACAGCACAAGTGCACAAGTCACCAGAGCAAAAGAAAATGCAGCACATTTACTCCACTTCCCTTTGCTCCTGTATATATAGTTCAGCTTTGGTGTGTCGCCTGTGTCCATGTGTTTAGTTTATCTTAAAAAATTAAAGTAAGATTTAAGCCAAGATCAGTAACAGCAGTGAAGGTACCAAGTCAAGAGGCAAGAATGGAGTCAAGGATTTGGGCCAAGGTCAAAAGATAGGTAGTATGAAAGTATCAATTCAGATTACAGTATCAGAGTCGAGGTTTTGAGCAAAGGTTGATAACATTTGGCAATGAAGGTACCATTTCAGGAGATATGATCAAAGTCAAGGATTCATGCAAGATCGGTAACAGCTTGGCAGTGAAAGTACCAAACCAAAAAACAAGAATGGGCTTGAGGGTTTGAGCCAAGGTTAGTAAAATATAGACAGTGAAAGTCTCAGTTCAGGAGACAAGATGAGGGTCAAGGATACGAGCCAAAGTTGGTTACAGTGGGGCAGTAAATGTACCGATTCAGAAGACAGGATTGGAGTCAAGGATTTGGGCCAAGGTCGGTAACGGTCAAGCAGTGAAGGTACCAATTCAGGATACAAGATTAGAGCAGTGGGTTTTGAACCAAGATCAGTAACAGTTGGGCAGTGAAGGTACCAATTCAGGACACAAGATCAGAGTCGAGGGTTTTGAGTAGAGATGAGCGAATCGAACCAGGCGAACCGGAATTCGAGTCGAATTTCAGGAAATATTCGATTCGCGGCGAAACCGAAATTTTGCCTACTTCGGGTGCGCGAATCGAACATTTCCCGATCAGCCGGCAAAAGTGTCCCTGCAGTGAGCTCCGCTATTTCTGACAGTTCTCTGACAGAAGGAACACATGTTTAGCGGTTGAAACATTGTATCTATTAGTTTCCATTTAGGATACAGATGTTTCAACCGCTGTACATGTGAAGAAGCTGTGAGAGAACTGTCAGAAATAGAGGAACTCTGCACATACACTTTTTGCCGGCTTGGAATTATTCTTCTTTTCATCCTACTTCTTCTTCTACTTCTTCTTCTTCATCCTCATCCTCATCCTCTTCTTCTGAGGATGAGGATGAGGATGAAGAAGAAGAAGAAGCAGTAGGATGAAAATAAGAATAATTCCAAGCCGGCAAAAAGTGTATGTGCAGAGTTCCTCTATTCTGCAGATACACTTAGAGGAGCTCTGCACATACACTTTTTGCCTGTTTGGAATTAATCTTATTTTCATCCTACTTCTTCTTCTTCTTCTTCTTCTTTATCCTCATCCTCAGAAGAAGAAGAAGAGGATGAAGAAGAAGAAGAAGAAGTAGGATGAAAATAAGAATAATTGCAAGCCGGCAAAAAGTGTATGTGCAGAGTTCCTCTATTCTGCAGATACACTTAGAGGAGCTCTGCACATACACTTTTTGCCGGCTTGGAATTAATCTTATTTTCATCCTACTTCTTCTTCTTCTTCTTCTTCTTCATCCTCATCCTCATCCTCAGAAGAAGAAGAAGAGGATGAGGATGAAGAAGAAGAAGAAGAAGAAGAAGAAGTAGGATGAAAATAAGAATAATTCCAAGCCGGCAAAAAGTGTATGTGCAGAGCTCCTCTAAGTGTATCTGCAGAGCTCCTCTAAGTGTATCTGCAGAATAGAGGAACTCTGCACATACACTTTTTGCCGGAAACCGCTGTATGGAGGGAATGTCATGGAACTGTCAGAAATAGACTATTAATGACAGTTCTGGGACTGTCCTTCCATACAGCGGTTGAAACATTGTATGTATTTGTTTCCATAAATGGATCCATTTATGGAAACAAATACATACAATGTTTCAACCGCTGTATGGAAGGACAGTCCCAGAACTGTCATAAATAGTCTATTTCTGACAGTTCTATGACATTCCCTCCATACAGCGGTTGAAACAGCTGTATGGAGTGAATGTCCCAGAACTGTCAGAAATAGACTATTTATGACAGTTCTGGGACATTCACTCCATACAGCGGTTGAAACATTGTATCTATTTTTTTCCATAAATGACATTCTGCAGATACACTTAGAGGAGCGCTGCAGATACACTTTTTGCCGGCTTGGAATTATTCTTATTTTCATCCTACTTCTTCTTTTTCTTCTTATGAGGATGAGGATGAAGAAGAAGAAGTAGGATGAAAATAAGATTAATTCCAAGCCGGCAAAAAGTGTATCTGCAGCGCTCCTCTAAGTGTATTTGCAGAATGTCATTTATGGAAAAAAATAGATACAATGTTTCAACCGCTGTATGGAAGGACAGTCCCAGAACTGTCATAAATAGTCTATTTCTGACAGTTCTGGGACATTCACTCCATACAGCTGTTTCAACCGCTGTATGGAGGGAATGTCATAGAACTGTCAGAAATAGACTATTAATGACAGTTCTGGGACTGTCCTTCCATACAGCGGTTGAAACATTGTATCTATTTGTTTCCATAAATGGATCCATTTATGGAAACAAATACATACAATGTTTCAACCGCTGCATGGAAGGACAGTCCCAGAACTGTCATTAATAGTCTATTTCTGACAGTTCCATGACATTCCCTCCATACAGCGGTTGAAACAGCTGTATGGAGTGAATGTCCCAGAACTGTCAGAAATAGACAGAAACTGTCACAGAACTGTCCTTCTTCTCATCCTTCTTCTTCTCATCCTTCTTCTCATCCTTCTTCTCATCCTTCTCCTTCTTCTCATCCTTCTCCTTCTTCTCATCCTTCTCCTTCTCCTTCTTCTCATCCTTCTCCTTCTCCTTCTTCTCATCCTTCTCCTTCTTCTCATCCTTCTCCTTCTCCTTCTTCTCATCCTTCTCCTTCTCCTTCTTCTCATCCTTCTCCTTCTTCTCATCCTTCTCCTTCTCCTTCTTCTCATCCTTCTCCTTCTCCTTCTTCTCATCCTTCTCCTTCTTCTCATCCTTCTCCTTCTCCATCTTCTCATCCTTCTCCTTCTTCTCATCCTTCTCCTTCTCCTTCTTCTCATCCTTCTCCTTCTCCATCTTCTCATCCTTCTCCTTTTCCTTCTTCTCATCCTTCTCCTTCTGCTTCTCCTTCTCCTTCTCCTTCTTCTCATCCTTCTCCTTCTTCTCATCCTTCTCCTTCTTCTCATCCTTCTCCTTCTCCTTCTTCTCATCCTTCTCCTTCTTCTCATCCTTCTCCTTCTTCTCATCCTTCTCCTTCTTCTCATCCTTCTCCTTCTCCTCATCCTTCTCCTTCTTCTCATCCTTCTCCTTCTCCTTCTTCTCATCCTTCTCCTTCTCCTTCTTCTCATCCTTCTCCTTCTCCATCTTCTCATCCTTCTCCTTCTCCTTCTTCTCATCCTTCTCCTTCTTCTCATCCTTCTCCTTCTCCTTCTTCTCATCCTTCTCCTTCTTCTCATCCTTCTCCTTCTCCTCATCCTTCTCCTTCTCCTTCTTCTCATCCTTCTCCTTCTCCTTCTTCTCATCCTTCTCCTTCTCCTTCTTCTCATCCTTCTCCTTCTTCTCATCCTTCTCCTTCTTCTCATCCTTCTCCTTCTCCTTCTCTTTCCTCATCTCCAAGGGCATTTAAATTAAAGGTACAGTGTTCTGCACTAATTTAAAGGCTCTCTGAAGCCTAGAAACCCTTTTTATAAGTCATCTTCGTAGCGAAGAAATTCGCATCGAATCGAATTTCACACTGGAATTCGCCGAATCAGCCGAATCGAATTTTTGAGAAATTCGCTCATCTCTAGTTTTGAGCCAAGGTCAGTAGCAGTAGGGCAGTGAAGGTACCAATTCAGGACACAAGATCAGAGTCGAGGGTTTTGAGCCAAGGTCAGTAGCAGTAGGGCAGTGAAGGTATCAATTCAGGATACAAGATCAGAGTTGAGGGTTTGAGTCAAGGTCAGTAGCAGTAGGGCAGTGAAACTACCAAATCATGAGGCAAGACTGGAGTCAAGGATTTGGGCTGGGTCAGTAAAAGTTGGGCAGTGAAGGTGCCAATTCAGAAGACAGGTGGCAGTCAGGTAGCAGAGCGACAAGGCACTTAGGAAGTAAGCAGAGTCAAAAAGGCAGGCCAGGGTCACAAAAAGTAGGCAAAGCTCCAAGAACAGGTCACAGGATAAACTGGGTCATACATAAAAGGCCAAAGAGCAGTTGAGGTTACAGAGTACAAAGAAAAGAAGACTGCTCAGCAACCTCTCATGTAGTGTTCCAGTTAATTTAGCCAGTTTGGCGCCAACATCAGTACCAAGCATGCACGCAGGTGAATGGACATGCTGCAAGGCATACATGGTAGAGCAGCCTTTCTCATCCTTTTTATTACAGAGGAACACTTGGTAAGATTAGTATATCAAGGGTCATTTTGTTAAATGTCACCTCCTTACAAGGGAGGCCAAAATGACACCCTTCCAGTCATACCGCTGGCTCTGCTCAGTGGCGTTGAATTTGGAACTATGCAGGCACCATCAGATGGAGAAGAGTTAGCTACAACTCAAGGAACCCCTAACCACCTCTGGAGGACCCTGGGGTTCCTCGGAACCCTGGTTGGCAATGGTTGTGCTAGAGGGAGCTCTATGCACATGACCACGTTCCCCCATGTGCACATACTCATGCCCACACTGGTCTTTTTATAGTAGAACAAAGCAGAGCTCCATTGAACAAAACAAAAGGATTTTATATACTGCATACTATTATTAGAGGTGTTAACCACCACAATTACTAGAATACAATATTTCCCCCCTTTACATGACGGATACCTTCCATTTTCATATCTCTAGAGCCAAACGCTGCCTTAATACAGCATCCTTTGTGCCAACAATTCCCCGGCTCTCCATCTATGTTTTCTAGATTGCGGTGCACCGTTTCATCTTGGCATTGGTCCTCCTCCTTGTCTGCAGTGTGGGAAAGCGTGTGTGCATCTTGGGTATCCTGATGGGGAGACGTAATCATTCTTATGTATCAAATTCTAATTATGTAAAAGGAAATCTGTACTCTTCGCTCTCTGGGAAAACAAATACTTCTGTTAGACATATGCTCATTTTGACACATTCCTTGCAGATAATTCTCACGGATCATCCGCCATCGGAGCCTCCTTTGGTGGTGCAGCACGAGACACGGGCCCTTATTACTGCTCATCCTTGTTAGATGATTTTTTTTTATTTAAAAGGGATCCACTATTTAGTATACGGGGCTGAGGTCTCCAATGCAAAATAAAAATCCAATTTAATTTCATATAAGGTTTTAAGAAGACCTCCAGCCTTCCCTTCAGTCTTGCACAGTTGTACCGGCTCCTCTCCTGGACTGAAATTGCTGATTCCGATTTAATTGCACACTGTGAGCTTCTCCCAATGTGAATTAGAAGCTGCAGCAAGCCAGATAGAACTTGCCTCCTTTCCTGGCTGGAGGACATCCAGAATCAACTAGAGCTTTCCTCCCCAGCCAGACCGTGGCTGATCTGTCCCTTTCATTCATTGGATATCAGTTCTTTCAGTCAAAGAGGATCAGCATCACATGGGGGTGTTACCTATTTCAGCCTGCCTATGAACATGTACTCTTCCAGTCTGACACCCACCCATCAAGGCATTGTCATTTATTATTTATTTAATTATTTATTTCAGGTACTTGTATAGCACCATCAATTTACGCAGCACTTTACATATATATTGTACATTCACATTAGTCCCCGCCCCCGAGGAGCATACAATCTAAGGTCCCTAACTCACATTCATAAATATACATACTAGGGACAATTTTGACAGGAGCCATTTAACCTACCAGCATGTCTTTGGAGTGTGGGAGGAAACCGGAATACCCGGAGTAAACCCACGCAGGCACAGGGAGAACATGCAAACTCCAGGCAGGAGGTGCCGTGGTTGGGATTTGAACCAACGACCCTAATACTGCCAGGTGGAAGTGCTAACCATTTAGTCACTGTGCTGCCCGTAACACTTCCCAAAAGCCAGTCCACTGCTTGCATCAGGGCTCTTGAGAGGTGTACTGAGGCAAGGTGCTGTGATGTTTTCTGGAAGCTACAGTTGTGGCCAAAATTATTCAACCCCCAATGCTGTAAAGGGGTTTAGGGACTATAGTGTACATTTGGAATTGTATTCAGAATCAAATCCTACAAGGACGTTGTAACTACCCAAATGCAACTAAAATGACATCAATTGTTTATGTAATACAGTAGTAAATGGTTCTTATGTGGTTTCTTCATTGCCACAATTATTCAACCCCTTAAAGACTACCACTCTGAAGAACAGAGGTTCATACAGGTGCTTTCCATCAGGTATTGAAAACACCTGTGGATGTCACCGAGCAGCAATCAAGCATAATAAGCACCAATTAGGCAGCTTTAAAATGACTGTGATACTCAGCTCCTTCTAGACATTTACTGGTGTGGTTACAAACATGGTGAAGGCAAGAGAATGGTCCAGGAAGACAAGAGAAGAGGTGATTTCTCTTCACAGGAAGGGCAATGGCTATAAGAAGATTGCAAAGATGTTAAACATACCAAGAGACACCTTAGGAAGCATCATTCGCAAATTCAAGGCAAAGGGCACTGTTGAAACGCTACCTGGTCGTGGCAGAAAGAAGATGCTGACTTCGACTGCTGTGCGCTACCTGAAGCGTAGAGTGGAGAGAAGTCCCCGTGTGACTGCTGAGGAACTGAGAAAAGATTTGTCAGATGTGGGTACAGAAGTTTCAGCCCAGACAATAAGACGCACACTGCGTAATGAAGGCCTCCGTGCCAGAACTCCCAGGCGTACCCCCTTGCTGTCTCCAAAGAATAAGAAGAGTCGACTGCAGTATGCCAAAAGCCATGTGGACAAACCACAAAAGTTGTGGGATAGTGTTCTGTGGACTGATGAAACAAAATTAGAACTGTTTGGGCCCATGGATCAACGCTATGTTTGGAGGAGGAAGAACAAGGCCTATGATGAAAAGAACACCTTGCCTACTGTGAAGCATGGTGGAGGGTCAATCATGCTTTGGGGCTGTTTTGCTTCTGCAGGTACAGGGAAGCTTCAGCGTGTGCAAGGTACCATGAATTCTCTTCAGTACCAGGAGATATTGGATGGAAACGTGATGCAGTCCGTCACACACCTGAGGCTTGGGAGACGTTGGACCTTTCAACAGGACAATGATCCCAAGCATACCTCCAAGTCCACTAGAGCATGGTTGCAGAGGAAAGGCTGGAACATTTTGGAGTGGCCATCGCAGTCACCAGACTTAAATCCGATTGAGAACCTCTGGTGGGACTTAAAGAAAGCAGTTGCAGTGCGCAAGCCTAAGAATGTGACTGAACTGGAGGCCTTTGCCCATGAAGAATGGGCGAAGATACCCGTAGATCGCTGCAAGACACTTGTGTCAAGCTATGCTTCACGTTTAAAAGCTGTTATAACTGTAAAAGGATGCTGTACTAAGTACTAAGATTGAATGTCACTTGGGGGTTGAATAAAACTGATAATGCTGTGAGCACAGAAAAGACATTTGTGGTTATTTCATTATAACTGTTATGTTATATTTGTCTGACCTACAAGTGCCTCTTTAATGTAAATGTAAGCAAGATGACTGAATGATCAAAAGCAATGTCAAACTGGCCAAAACACTCAATTTCAGTGGGGGTTGAATAATTTTGGCCACAACTGTACGTACAGCACCCTGCTAGGTAATAAAAAAACTGATCATTAGCTCCATCTAAGTGCCATAATACAGTATTTTCCTGATTGGGGTCTTTCAGGTACACATCACATTATGCCCACTAGAAGGAGATGACGATCACAGAGAATACACATATTAGACATATTACGGGGATTATTCGTGATGGTTGCGCAAATGATTGAGACATAAAACAGATCCCTTATGCCTTATTAGCATGCTTGTACAAAATATGGTGCTGCCCTTCTGGAGAGAAAGCCACACAAAGGCATTGTTAGGGGGAGTCCTGTGATCCGAAAATCTAAAGCATTTGCACAGCCAGCACTAATAATCCCCCTATTGTGTCTAATATGTTTGTATCCTATGTTTGTCAGCGCCATCTAGTGACCATAATATAATATTTTCCTGTTTGGGGTATTTCACAAAAATCCCATTTTATTCATCCTGGATTATTCATACCGGTTGTGCACATGCTAGAGACATAAAATGCATAAAATAGACCCCTTACTCATTGGTTAGCATTCATATACATGCTATAAGTAAGAATCACAAAGCAAAAATATATTTTCAATTTTATATATATATATATATATATATTTATTTATTTTTTAATATATACAGTATATATCTATCTATGTATCTATATATATATATATATATATATATATATATATATATATATATATATATATATATATAAAATTTAAAATATATTTTTGCTTTGTGATTCTTACTTATATTATGTATATGCATTATTATTATTATTTATTTATTGTATTTATAGTATATATTATATACAGCATATCTCTATCTGTATCTATCTATTTACTTATTTAAAAAATTTTTATTTTTTAATTACCTTTATTATTTATTTATTTTATCTATCTATCTATCTATCTATCTATCTATCTATCTATCTATCTATCTATCTATCTATCTATTATCTATCTATCTATATACTTTTTTGATATATTATTATTTATTTATTGTATTTATAGTATATAATATATACAGTATATATCTATCTTTTGCTATCTATCTATCTTATTTTTTAATTACCTTTGTTATTTATTTTATCTCTCTCTCTCATATATATATATATATATATATATATATATATATATATATATATATAAAACATTTATTTATGTATTTATTGGTAGAAATATATATATATATATATATATATATATATAGGTATATATATTTTTATAAACTATATATATAAAAAATATATGCTACTATATAGATAGATAGATAGATAGATAGATAATAGATAGATAGATAGATAGATAGATAATAGATAGATAGATAGATAGATAGATAGATAATAGATAGATAGATAGATAGATAGATAGATAGATAGATAGATAGATAGAGAGATAGATAATAGATAGATAGATAGATAGATAGATAGATAGATAATAGATGATAGATAGATAATAAATAGATAGATAGATAGATAGATAGATAGATAGATAGATAGATAGATAATAGATAGATAGATAATAGATAGATAGATAGATAATAGATAGATAGATAAAATATATAAATAATAAAGGTAATTAAAAAATAAAAAATGTTAGATTTTAGATAGATCACATGTATAGTGTATATATATCTTTTTTTATATCTTTTTCCTTTGTGATTTTCTCTGATTGGTTCTGGCCAGTTATAGGTTTATTTTATTTAGTTTTGTAGTGCAGGAGATATATTATATATAATGTACATAATATAACAAATTCTATCAGACGCCAGGACCCCTTAAGTGAACCTGTTCTTCTTCCCGGCCTTGGTAAAGTTGGGGTTCCCTTTAAACCTGAGCTATTTGGCACCCTCACCTAAATGTCAGGCTGCGTGGTGTACCCTCCACCCCATCCACTCTAAAGAAACATAATCGTCATTATTGGGGAAGGCATGAAGCGAGCCGTTGTTGCTTTGTAGGAAGCATTTCCCAGCGTCCAGCCTGATAGTAAACCAGCATTACTTGTTTATTGTCTTTAAATGTATTCAAGTCTTTTCTCCAGCGCCTGCATTCCCCGGGATAACAATACAATGATAACAACCCGGGTTTGAGTCATCACGCTCCGGAAAAAATGACACGATTGTTAACGGGCTATTTCAAATCGATGGCATCAGCCACTGCCATGTTAACTCTTCCCAGAGCTTCTGGTCTTCTCTTAAAGTGGTTGTAAATCTCAGCCATGAAATATGAACAAATCATATCCCTCTATAGTGTATTCTTGTCTCAATCCAGAGCACTAGGTGTCATCTCTGTCTGCTACCTCCTTCCTCTGCTATCAGCATTTGTCACTTCTGACAAGGTTTCCTGACACCAAGAGAAAAATGGTGACAGGGGTGGGAGCTCTAGTAGATTGACAGCCTCAGCTCTGTTCCTGTGAGCCGTGTGTGGGGGGGGGGGGGGGTGGAGGGGGTGTCCCATCCCTTCCCTCCAATCAGCTCTCAGAGCTCTCTTCACTGAGCTCTGCAGTGTGCAATTGCAGCTCCCAGCCTTCTTTTTCTGAACTCTCAGACAAGCTTTATAAATTCAGCACTTTGAACGGATGTAGAGAAGACTGCAGATAAACAGGTGCAACTTATATAGGATTTGTTTCATCTCTGCGTATTACCTGAGGCCGATCACTTCAGTGGGTATATGTAAAGGGTTTACAACCACGTTAAATATTAACTCCAAAGGACCTGATGCTATTTTGATGGCAGAGCTTCTAAAATATAACCAATAGATGATTTCCTCTTCCCACAGCTTTATGGTTGTACTGAATGTATGTAATGGCAAGGAGTGCTGGGGGGGGGGGGGGGGCTGGAGGGCCTGTTGATTTTGGCTGCTGGGGGGTCTATCGTAGCTGGGTGGTTGTGTTGTTAGTGAGATTTATTGGTGCTGGGGTGTGCTGAAAGGCATGTTGATTCTGAAGGATCTAATGTTACTGGGGGGTGTCTTATGTTGCTGGGGGGGTCAATCGTTGTGGGGAGGAATCTACTGTTGAGGGAGGGGTTTCTTGTTGTTGCCTGCTAGAGGGTCTATTGTTGCTGGGTGGCCTATTGTTGGTGGTGTGGATCAATTGTTGCTGGAGGGGGTTTATTTTGTTGCGGGGGATGAGGGGTCTGCCTTTGCTGGATAAATGTATTGTTGCTGGGGGGTATTTGGTTGCCGGGGTCTATTTTGTTGGGGGTTCTATTATTGCTGGTGGCAGTCTATTGCTGCTGAGAGATCTATTGTTGCTGGGTGGCCTATTGGGGGGGGGGGTATTTTGTTGCGGGGGATGAGGGGTCTGCCTTTGCTGGGTAAATGTATTGTTGCTGGGGGGGTATTTGGTTGCTGGGGTCTATTATGTTGGGGGTTCTATTATTGATAGAAGCAGTCTATTGCTGCTGGGAGATCTATTGTTGGTGGTGTGGATCTATTGTTGCTGTGGGGGGTTATTTTGTTGCCGGGGATGAGGGGTCTGTCTTTGCTGGGTAAATGTATTGTTGCTTGGGGGGATATTTGGTTGCTGGGGTCTATTATGGTGGGGGTTCTATTATTGCTGGGGGCAGTCTGTTGCTGCTGGTGTTCAATGGCAAATTCCAATCCAGCTCTATGGTGCCGGGCAGTGAGCACAGGGCCCACTAGCGGACGTCGGGCCCTCAGGCCACCCTCATGAAGTCTGTTTCTGATTGCTTAGTCAGAGACATTCACACCAGTGGCCTCCTGGAGGTCATTTTGTAGGGCTCTGGCAGGGCTCATCCTGGTCCTCCTTGCACAAAGGAGCAGATACCGGTCCTGCTGATGGGTTAACCACTTCCTGTCCGGACACTTTTACCCCCTTCCTGTCCAGGGCAATTTTCAGCTTTCAGCGCTATCACACTTTGAATGACAATTGCGCGGTCATGCAATACTGTACCCATATGAATTTTTTACCATTTTTTTGAGACAGATAAAGCTTTATGTTGGTGGTATTTATTCACCGCTGGGATTTTTATTTTTTTTACTATGTAAATGAAAATGTCCAAAAATTTTGAAAAAAGTGTTTTTTTTTATAAAATTTTGCAAATAAATAATATTTCATCCTAAATCTTGGCCAAAATTTATTCCGTTATTTTTTTAGTAAAAAAAAAAATCCAAATTAGTTTATAACCAAACATTATAATTTTTAAACATTTTTTTTTACATTTTTATTTTATTTTTTTTAATATTATTTTTTATTTTTATTTTTTATTTTTACATACTGTCACCCTAGCAGTACAGTGTCACCATGGTGACACTGTACTACTTGTGGGGGGGTGATGAAGATTTTTTTTTTTTTTTTTTACACTGATTGCTTTTACACCCATATAGGATGTAAAAGCAATCATTTCTCTTTCTCTCTGTCTGCATTCTTGCAGTCATTGAGAAATACTGAGTGAGCTGTGATTGGTCACAGCTTGTCACATGGTACAAGGCTGTTGTGAATAGCCTTGTACCATGTGACCTCTGTGATCATTCACAGATTTCACACGTAGTAAGCAATGATGTCACAAGTGACATCTTGCTCACTACTTTGCATGTGATCACTGATTCGCCAATCAGTGATCACATGACCGGGACCTCGTACAGAGGTCCCGTCCGACGATCGGTGTTTCACTGTGTCCGGAGGACACAGCGGACACCGGATCGCGGTGGTGCGCGCTCCTAGGGAGCGCGCACAGCTAGAAAAGGCGGGTGCCGTTTAGGAACGGCAACCCGACCTTGGACTGCCACCGCCCTGCCGTTTATAAACAGCAGGCGGACGGCAAGAGGTTAAGGACCTTCTACAGCCCTGTCCAGCTCTCCTAGAGGAACTGCCTGTCTCCTGGAATCTCCTCCATGTTCCTGAGACTGTGCGGGGAGACACAGCAAACCTTCTGGCAATGTCACATATTGACGTGCCATCCTGGAGGAGTTGGACTGCCTGTGCAACCTCTGTAGGGTCCAGGTATGGCCTCATGCTACCAGTAGTGACACTGACCCTAGCCAAATGCAAAACTAGTGAAAAACAATCAGAAAAGATGAGAAGGGAAAAAAATGTCAGTGGCCTCCACCTGTAAAACCATTCCTGTTTTGGGGGTCGTCTCATTGTTGCCCATCTAGTGCCCCTGTTGTTAACTTAACTACCCCAAAGCAGCAGCTGAAACTGATGAACAACCCCCTCTGCGACTTACCTGACCAGATCAATATCCCGGGAGTTTAACTGATTTGATGCCAGACTCTCATTACAAAGTGTTGCTTTTATTTTTTGAGCCGTGTAGATATCTGTATACATTTCTATACATCGATATACAATATATCAGATCAGAAGGTCAGACATTGAAGACATTTCTATACAGCTGTACCTTGTCCTACATCACCCACCGGAGCCATCCGAAGGATTAGAAGATCAGCCATGGAACAAAGAAGGTAAAGTTTAGAAATTCCGTAGCTTTGGCAAACTTCCGCCGTCATTCTGATTATATAAGCGAAAATTATCCAGCCGCTCATGCAAACATCTGAATATTTATACATATTTAAATTAACCGACTATTGTCTCAAAGAAAAAAAAAAAAAAAAAAAGCTACGTGTTCTGACACCTAAAGAAGGAAACAAAGTTGTCCTTGAATTTCATAACCTTTATTTTAAACATGACAGCGTGGAAGGTTTATATTCACAGGGGTGTTTGTGTTCCACATTCAAACGCAGGAGTTTTATTTAAGCTGTGGGAAGATGTAAGGATTTGTATTTCGGATACACGTTGTTTACTACTTTCATTCTTTTCATTTGTCTGGAAATGTTCATTTTATGTAGCGCTATCCCTACTCCAGTCTATCCAGAAGTCAGCGGCCAGACTCATCCACCTCACCAACCGCTCCAAATCGGCCTCCCCCCTCTGCCAATCCCTTCATTGGCTCCCGATTGCCCAACGCATCAAATTCAAACTGCTAACTCTGACCTACAAAACCATTCACAACGCCGCCCCGAACTACATACCTGACCTGATACCCAAATACTACCCTACCCGTGCCCTCCGCTCCTCACAGGACCTCCTACTCTCTAGCTCCCTGGTCTCCTCCTCCCACGCCCGATTGCAGGACTTCTCTAGGACTTCCCCCATCCTCTGGAACTTCCTACCCCAATCCATCAGACTGTCATCCTAATACTACCCTACCCGTGCCCTCCGCTCCTCACAGGACCTCCTACTCTCTAGCTCCCTGGTCTCCTCCTCCCAGGCCCGATTGCAGGACTTCTCTAGGACTTCCCCCATCTTCTGGAACTCCCTACCCCAATCCATCAGACTGTCATCCTAATACTACCCTACCCGTGCCCTCCGCTTCTCACAGGACCTCCTACTCTCTAGCTCCCTGGTCTCCTCCTCCCACGCCCAATTGCAGGACTTCTCTAGGACTTCCCCCATCCTCTGGAACTCCCTACCCCAATCCATCAGACTGTCATCCTAATACTACCCTACCCGTGCCCTCCGCTCCTCACAGGACCTCCTACTCTCTAGCTCCCTGGTCTCCTCCTCCCATGCCCGATTGCAGGACTTCTCTAGGACTTCCCCCATCCTCTGGAACTCCCTACCCCAATCCATCAGACTGTCATCCTAATACTACCCTACCCATGCCCTCCGCTCCTCACAGGACCTCCTACTCTCTAGCTCCCTGGTCTCCTCCTCCCACGCCCGATTGCAGGACTTCTCCAGGACTTCCCCCATCCTCTAGAACTCCCTACCCCAATCCATCAGACTGTCGCCTACCCTCCTCACCTTCAGGCGCACCCTGAAAACCCTCCTCTTCAGGGAAGCCTACCCCAACCTCACCTAACACCCGACCTCACCTAACAACTAACCTCCTCCACTCCTCCCACCACTCCATCCCCCACAGCCATCTCCTCCTACCCCAACCTCACCTAACACCCGACCTCACCTAACAACTAACCTCCTCCACTCCTCCCACCACTCCATCCCCCACAGCCATTTCCTCCTGTACCTCTACCCCCTCCCTCCTAGAGTGTAAGCTCCAAGGAGCAGGGCCCTCGAACCCCTCGTGTATTGTATTGTCACTGTATTGTCTCATGTTCTGTCCCCCACTATAATGTACAGCGCTGAGCAAACTTTATGGCGCTATATAAATACTGTATAATAATATAATAATTAATTATTAATTTTTATGGTTTTTTTATTTATCTAATTTTTCATGATTTATAATTATTTGCGCTGGTTGAATGTTTTTATTTAGTTTGGTGTAGATTGCACTTATGTACAGCAGCATTTAATTAATTTTGGTACACATACTAAAATATATTTATTTGGCGCTGGGGATTTTCTGATTATATAAAACAAAACATGACTTGATAAAGTGCATGCGCGCGAAACGCGTCATCATGGCAACCTGTTTGCGGTCCAACTCATCCACCTCACCAACCGCTCCACCTCCGCCTCCCCCCTCTGCCAATCCCTTCATTGGCTCCCGATTGCCCAACGCATCAAATTCAAACTGCTAACTCTGACCTACAAAGCCATTCACAACGCTGCCCCTAACGCTACCCGTGCCCTCCGCTCCTGACAGGACCTCCTACTCTCTAGCTCCCTGGTCTCCTCCTCCCACGCCCGATTGCAGGACTTCTCTAGGACTTCTTCCATCCTCTGGAATTCCCTACCCCAATCCATCAGACTGTTGCCTACCCTCCTCACCTTCAGGCGCACCCTGAAAACCCTCCTCTTCAGGGAAGCCTACCCCAACCTCACTTAACACCCGACCTCACCTAACAACTAACCTCCTCCACTCATCCTCCTTCTCTCTAGTTCCCTGGTCTCCTCCTCCCATGCCCGCCTCCAGAACTTCTCCAGGGTGTCACCCATCCTCTGGAACTCTCTGCCCCAACCCATCAGATTATCACCTACTCTCCTCTCCTTTAGGCGCACCCTGAAAACCCATCTCTTCAGGGAAGCCTACCCCACCCCCTGCTAACCTGCCAACCTCCTCCACTCCTCCTACCACTCCATCCCCCACAGCCATCTCCTCCTGTGCCACCATCCCCTCCCTCCTAGATTGTAAGCTCCAAGGAGCAGGGCCCTCGAACCCCTCGTGTATTGTATTGTTACTGTCTTGTCTCATGTTCTGTCCCCCTTGTTACTGTACAGCGCTGAGCAAACCCTTTGGCGCTATATAAATACTGTATAATAATAATAATAATATTTAGAATAACCCACCTATCCATAGACACCGGAAGAACTAATGACTGAATTCCAGGATCAGCAAATATTATCCAAATCCATTCATCCTGTGTATTCTTTCTTGAATCTCGGTGAGCTTTGTGTATTTCTTCCAGATCTGCGCAGTAATCCAGTGTGGGACTTCCTGTAATAAAGACCGCTCACTGCTGCTCTCTCTGGTTGTGCAGGGAGACTGGTCTTGTCTCCGCCCCTCCTGTAGTTTTCTGCAGGCAGCCTTGTAGTGGGCCCCTCCCACAGTTCTGGTCTCCGCGCAGGCTACATACAGCACAGCGATGATGTCGCGGCTACTTTTACAAGGTAATATCTGGGTTCGCAAAGGCTTTTGCTGCAAACAAAGTGGATCTATAGACATTGTGAGCCTTTTTTGCTTCAAATTGGCATTCGATATACAGTTGCAAGAAAAAGTATGTGAACCCCTTGGGATTACGTGGAGTTTTGCATGAATTGGGCATAAAATGTGCTGTGTGTTTTTTAAGGGCAGGACAGCTGTCAGCAACACATCCAATATCATCACACTGATTGGAGTCAAGGTTGGCTCACTCCTGGGTCCAATTAGCTCTGGGAGAAGTCATTAAGCTAGGGCCTCACATACTTTTTCCTCCCTGCACTGTGAATGTTTACATGTTATGTGCAATTAAACCATGGCAACATCTAATGTTTGTGTAGTATTATGTTCAGCAGACTGTGTTCTTCTATTGTGACTTAGATGACGTTCAGAGCACATTTTATGCCCAATTCATGCAAAACTCCACGTAATCCCAAGGGGTTCACATACTTTTTCTTGCAACTATAGGTGGACCTAATTGTGAGCTTAACCCCCCTGGCGGTATTCCCGGGTGTAGCTCGGGGTAAAGTTTCAGCACCACAAGCAGTAACCCCCCTGAGCTACACTCGGAATACACTGCAGCGTTGCTCCGGGATTTCTTCTTCACTTACCTTGTCCTGCGCTTCCGCGATGTCCCCCCTGCAGTGTCCCCGGCAATGTCCTCCAGCTGATGCCGGCATCTGTCTTCCGGGTTCCGTTCCCTGCGACGTCGGGACGTACGGGGGACGGAACTGGCGGGAAATTTGAAAATGGAAAAAGTGACATTCACTAAATACACTAAAATCACATAGTATAACATTCCTGTATCAAACCATTTCACATACATTTTGTCCCGAGTGCTTTGTCCGGCGCCCTGCCTGCATTTTTACTGTTCTTTCTGCCTGGAAACTGAGAAACGTCCATGGCGTCCAAAAAGCGTCCCTTTAGGTCAGACGCGGTTTTAGACCGGCTAGAGAACAGCGATAGTAAATCAGAACCACTTGCAGAATTGAGTGATAATGATTGGTGGGGGAAATTCCTCATCAGACACTGAAAACGATTCTGCGACTTTGCTCAGCGATGTGCGAACTTGGCGCTCTATTTCACATTTCAGTGTTTTTGGTTTGATTATATTATTGAATTACATTTATTATTATTATATTATTATTTTTTATGATTATTTATTAAATTATAATTTATGATTTCGTTTTTCAAATTTTATCATCCCCGGGATGTTTACTAGACTCTTGTTCGGACAGATTTCACTGAGTTATTCCTAAGAATTACAGGCCTACAATAAAAAAACTACATATTTCCATGCAAAAAAATGTACCGCTTTGAGCACAGAAATATGGACATAATCAGACCGCTAGGGAGGCTACCTGGTTGGCTTGGCATGTTAGGTACCTATTGTCTCAACGCAACCTCATCTTTTATATTTTGTGCAAAAAAATCTTATATTTCAGGGAGTCTGCTTTCAGAAATTATATTATGTTTGGCAGTTTCAACTAATATTCAGTTTCACCGACAATTTGAAGGCTTGGCATGTTGGGTATCTAATGACTCGATGCAACCTCATCTTTTATGTTTTACAAAAACAAATGGGTAGTATATTGCACTGTGTGCACTAAAATTAACTTTAGTATATTTTGTTTACTGAACTACTCAAAAAAAGCCTATGAAAAGGTACCAAGGGCATCTCATGGGGCCACCTACTGACCCTGGGCCCTTGGGCAGTGCCCGAGTTCCCAAACAGTTAGTCCGCCCCTGTACAGGGGGGTTTTAGCTAATCTTCAGGTCTAAAATGCACATTTTAATATGTGTGCAAAACCCACAACAATGGTTCCGGCAGCGGAAGGGTTAAATCATTCTATGAGATCATTCCCAGCATTGGCATTCGATAGTGGTGGACCTAGGTGTCGGCTTAGCGGCTGATCAATGCCCATATCTCCTGTACCATGTGACACAATTCATATAAAATAAAGAATTCCCTTTAAAGCTGTAATAATCATCTGTGCCTAGCCTGGACGTGGCCAAACATTCATACTTTACTGTGTTAAAAGAGGTCCTTTAGGCCCTTGTGCGGTTCTTTTCAGTTGTAAATTGAATTCCTCATAAGGGTATCGGAATAGTCTCACTAATAGCCCGACACAATGGAACTGCACAAATTCCTTTCTCTTTCAGCTCAGTGTGTTCCCGCAGCTGAAACATCTATCATTTCAGACCAAGCTTCTATTAAAAGTCTCCTTTCAGCTCCTTCCATTTGTTTATCGGCCCTCATCTGTTTGAAATGATTAATTCTATTTAAATAGACATATACTGTCTCACCCCATGAAAGTGGACCGAGATTAGCCCAAAATCTAGCTCACTGCATTTTTAATAACGACTCATTAGTCTGCCTTTTACTAGGTCATTTTCTCATAATGGGGGTGAAAAGATGCTGGCCTTTAAGTTTGGATTATAACTTTTACCATTTTTTTTTTTGTATAGAGCTGTGTCTTTCTTTTTTTTAATGAAAAGTTTTAAACTTGGTTTAAAGTAGCACTATGGATAAAATAAAAAAAAGACGTATGTGATGTAGTCTTTAGGCAGGTGCAGTTAGCTACTTTGTCACTAGGTGGCTCTGTACCAGAATAGTGTCTGATAGGCAGGTGCAGTTAGCTGCTTTGCCACTAGGTGGCTCTGTACCTGAATAGTGTCTGATAGGCAGGTGCAGTTAGCTGCTTTGCCACTAGGTGGCTCTGTACCAGGATAGTGTTTGGTAGGCAGGTGCAGTTAGCAGCTTTGCCACTAGGTGGCTCTGTACCAGAATAGTGTCTGGTAGGCAGGTGCAGTTAGCTGCTTTGCCACTAGGTGGCTCTGTACCAGGATAGTGTCTGATAGGAAGGTGCAGTTAGCTGCTTTGTCACTAGGTGGCTCTGTACCAGGATAGTGTCTGATAGGCAGGTGCAGTTAGCTACTTTGTCACTAGGTGGCTCTGTACCAGAATAGTGTCTGATAGGCAGGTGCAGTTAGCTGTCACTAGGTGGCTCTGTACCAGGATAGTGTCTGGTAGGCAGGTGCAGTTAGCTGTCACTAGGTGGCTCTGTACCAGAATAGTGTCTGGTAGGCAGGTGCAGTTAGCTGCTTTGCCACTAGGTGGCTCTGTACCAGGATAGTGTCTGGTAGGGAGGTGCAGTTAGCTGCTTTGCCACTAGGTGGCTCTGTACCAGGATAGTGTCTGGTAGGCAGGTGCAGTTAGCTGCTTTGCCACTAGGTGGCTCTGTACCAGAATAGTGTCTGGTAGGCAGGTGCAGTTAGCTGCTTTGCCACTAGGTGGCTCTGTACCAGGATAGTGTCTGGTAGGCAGGTGCAGTTAGCTGCTTTGCCACTAGGTGGCTCTGTACCAGGATAGTGTCTGGTAGGCAGGTGCAGTTAGCTGCTTTGCCACTAGGTGGCTCTGTACCAGGATAGTGTCTGGTAGGCAGGTGCAGTTAGCTGCTTTGCCACTAGGTGGCTCTGTACCAGGATAGTGTCTGGTAGGCAGGTGCAGTTAGCTGCTTTGCCACTAGGTGGCTGTGTACCAGAATAGTGTCTGGTAGGCAGGTGTAGTTAGCTGCTTTGCCACTAGGTGGCTGTGTACCAGGATAGTGTTTGGTAGGCAGGTGCAGTTAGCCACTTTGCCACTAGGTGGCTCTGTACCAGAATAGTGTCTGGTTACAGGAAGTGAGATCATCAGGTGTTAGGCCCCTCTTAGGTAGAGCCCTCCTGCAGTGATGTCATGGGTGAGTCAGTGCCTTGTTGGGAGGAACCCAAGCAGAACTTGGGGCATGGGAGCTAAACATCCCACACCTATGAGGATGTAGCTAGCACATGTAGGCCCTGGACAGGGCAGGAGGCTGGGTGGAGTGGACCCATACACAGGAGAAGCTGACTGTAGTCTTTCTGTCCTATATGGGGGCTAGGGTGGACTGCAAAAGGCCTTTTAGGCCAGGATGGAGATCCCTGTGTGAGGCTACTTTCCTGGAGGGTCCCAGGAGAGATGTACCTATGGAGGAGGTGACTATAGAGAGTACAGTCCTGTGAGTACCAATGACCCTGGGCAGAGGAGAGACTGTAGGGAGATAGCTGCT